>NC_084977.1:21819361-21860306 GCF_963691925.1 Scomber scombrus | reverse complement strand
TGTAAGTCTTGTGTGAAAACACAAAGTTAAAATTAGGTTTATGAAAGTTTACAAATCTACCACTGTACAGTGTATTTTGTAAGCAACTGTTAAATTCAGTAATTTGTGGAAAATTGTCTAATGAGCTTTAAAAACATTGTGATATTTTCCGTTGAATCACTCACAGTGCTCCATTATGATGAGAGTAATTGCTGCTCTTACAGACAGCTGTTTCTTCTTAGGACGAATTTAATACTGAGATATAACAGAGTTTCCCACAGCTATCTCAACAATGTTGTCCTTAGTCATTTGATTTTATTAACATGCTGTCACCAAAAGGCTGAGGATGTCTCTTTCATGTGGCTGCAACAGAAATGTTGACTTATTCCTGTGGTTTTCATTTTAACCCTCCTTTAGTTTCACATGCACACACAGAAGATAATAATGAGAATAAAAACTGAGGCCTTTATGAACCTTTGAAAGCACAGAAGGGTGTTGATATTAGAATAAGATGTGGTGTGGCATTTCCAGTAGAATTATTATTTATATTATTTTTTTACCCCCATGCCCCCCTCCACCCTCTGGAAAACCTACACACACAGACACACACACACACACACACACACACACACACACACACACACACACACACACACACACACACACACACACACACACACACACACACACGCACACACAGTGCATTGCACTAGTGTCTCGTTTTATAGTTTTGTGCTGTCTTATAGTCTGTGTTGTTTTTCCACCACAGTCTTTATCTTTTGCACTATTATGTTATGCACAGATTTGTTCAGTTTATGTTTTATCTCGTCTGTTTTATGTCTTGCCTTCTCTACCCGTTTAGCTGTTGCACTGTAGCCTTCTGGGAAAGGAGTCTGATTTTGGTTACATGCATAGAGCCTAACACCACACACACTTTTGCTTCCTCTCAGTTCTCTTTTATTAAGCCAGTTAATGCTACAGCCTGCACAACCAACACATTCTCATTAAACTCTTAATGACAAAAGCTCCCTCACCAATCAAGGTTACAACCAACTTTCAAAGAAAAGTAATTAAGATTAACCAGATCTCATCAGGTGTGAAAGAGTAAAATCAAGAAGCAAATATTTTATCCTAGAAAATGCTACCATGGTCAAGGATACAGTTACCACAACCTGCAGTATATTGAATGCACATGGGTCATATTTACATGGATATTTTCATCACAGTTTTATTTAAAAAGCTCTATACTACATATGACATGATTTTGATGGTAGAGAGCACATTTTAAATGATCAAATATTATCCTTCTGTCAATTTAATACAAATTTTTTCACAAAAAAAGAGAAACTCTTGTGCATTGTCATGTTTGTCAAATATAATGTGACGTTTAAACATCTGTCACATTTTAAATATGAAACCAGGTGCCTTTGCCCCCCTCTCCTCTCCCTCCATTCTACACCCCTAACAGTTTGCCTGCCTGGCTCTGTGCCTCTTAATTGCTCAGAGGGAACAGGTTGTAAACACAATGCTTGTATGTATATCATCCATCATGTGCATTTCAGTTATGTCATCTGCTGCCTGCTCATATAATCTTCTCGATGTTGTCAGCTGCTCTGGCCTCAGATAGCGCCCTCCATCTCTTCACATCTCAAATTCACACACACAACCCGTCTAAACCTCTTCAGGGCATGTGTTTAGTTTAAATTCATTCTCTAACATGGGCCTGTTATCATCACCTGTGTCTTGTACCCGCTTCCTGTTTCAATATGAGTTAGTTTGAGATAATTCTGCTGACGGAGCCATCTGTGCCACACTGTGATACTCATATCGATGTTTTGGTGGTTGTCGTGCGTGGTTTTAAGTGAAGCCAATTCTACCATCTGCCAGTGCTGCTGTGATGCTTAAATGGTTGAGAAAAAGTGTCAGGAACTCATTTCCTTCTGTGACCGCTCATATAAAGCCATTAAAAAATATATTTTTAGGCTGTTTAAAGATGCTGTATTATAAGTGTATTTGTTAGCATTTTTGCCTGTACTTTGACACAGGACTGTAGACAGGCAACATGAAATGAGTATAGATAAAAGAGGGGTGACAGAGGTCCCCAACTGGACCTGAAACACAGACACTGCAATCAAATGGTCAGGCCACTGGGTCAATTAGGCAAATGTAATTTATGGAGCATCTTTAATACATTTGAGCTCTTTATAAATACTGTTAGCATTGTGAGAGCTCAGGAAACAATTTAAATAGCATGTACTTTGGAGCAGTTGTTTCTTATTTGCACTGTGTTTCAGCCAAAATGCTAATATGTTAATATTAATATTATATTTTTAGTTCTGTTCTACTCTATTATATCAGGCTCATAAGTCAGTTGATTTATTCTAGTATTACTTTGTGATTTCTACTAAGCTACTTCACATACTTGTACCAACCACATGACAAACAAGTTATACCACAGTTAGAAGCTAATTGTCTAATCAGCATCCTTTTTTTGTTGTTGTTTTGCAGCGTTCACATAGTGCTTAGGGAAGTGGTTTTGATGACTTTGACTGTTGCCATGCAACAAGTGTCCGTGAACTTTGAAACATTAAAGGTGCAGTGTTCAGAATTTTGTAGCATCTAGAAATTGATTATAATATCCATAAGCATATTTTAATTAGTGTATAATCACCTGAAAATAAGAATCATTGTGTTTTGTCACGTCAGAATGAACGTGGGGGGGGGTAAAGTTGCAATCCTCACACCGGTCCTTGAAGTGCTCACTGCTAGAAAGACAGACTGCTTCCTCACTGCTTTGAGTAGGCAGTGGTCTCTGCTGCAAGTAATGAGGAAATGAAAAGATGACGCCAATGAACAAGTTGTCCTTGAAATAAAAAAAACAACATATATTGGAGGGGCCTTATTCTGATGAGTCACTTACATGGTTGATTTAATCTAAAGTTGGGTTCTGTTTCAAACTGTGCTGCCAAACCTACATCGTGGTTCACACTGCATCTCAAATGGTGAGTCATGTGTGGCAGTTATACCCACTTTAAGAACTAAAACAAATACTACATGTCAGCCCAAGTTCAAGACTTTCTCCAGAGCTCTGTATTTTATTGGGATAAACATCTCTAGAACATGAATATTTGCTCTGGGGATGACACAAGAACATATTGTCATTTACAGCAATGCCAACAAATATATTTTAGACTTTATTTGAAGCACATCATTTTGACAGCTCTGTATTGGTGAGATCTCACTTCAAGTTCCTTTAAGTTGAAACTGTATTGCTTGGAATCTGTTCATCATCTTTCAGATAGAGGATGTGTATACTGTATGTGTAAAGTGAAGGGATGAGGGGTAATCTCACCTCTGAGTCAATAGTCGGTTGGCTGCAACACCATCACTTCTTTTAGCTGCTTACTTATCATCTTATAATGTGTGAAAAGTTAATGAGTGTATAGAAGTTGTGAAATATATCTGCATACTCCTCACTCTGGCAAACTACCTTTTACAGTAGTAATTAGGTTTTTCTTTCTTGGTCTTTATGTAGGGTTTGACAAACAGCAAGCATTGAATATTGTGCTGTTATTCAGTCTTAAGTGTTCGGTTCTTGTGACACCAAACCTCTCATTAAAACTGATACAGCATAGTATCCGTGTAACCAAAGCTGAAGATGAATGTTTTACACTGCAGTTCGAATAATCTCAGAATCAATAATTTGGTCATTAAGTTTATTCATCACCACTACTCGTGGTATACCATAAAAACTTGTGTGTTTGGATTGCTTGTGTTTATTTGGTACTTTTGTACATGAGCTTCATACCCCCCACCACACCTCCTTTCCACCCTGCCCAGCACCAACTCTAACAATATCCCCCTGTAATTATGTAGCTGCAGGGCAGCATAAGGAGGGTGTCGGGTCAGGCGCCCATTGATCTCACGTGTCAACGAAGGCTGAGCCAAGCCAGCTCTGCCAGACACAAAAACACCCGCCAGCCACTCAGTGGAGTCAGATCCCCCCTTTTACAAGTTGGGACACACCAAATGTTCTTCTGTAACTGTCTAAAAGTTGGAGTATGTTCAGTCTTACAAAGCTCAGAAAGGGTTGAAGAATCAGCCTGTAACTTGATGCCAGAACTTTTGCGTTGAGCGTGTTCATCCTGGAATTGGATACCCTGTAAATGTGAGGACCACTCAACAGCTCCTAGGGACTTGGTGGGCTGTCCTCAGCTCCTACAACGACCTCAGGGGATTTTGCAAGCTCTCACACTGCTGGAGGAAGAGGTCAATCCTCACTGACGCTACCCTGCAATAGCAACAACAACCCTTCCCCTTTTGTGCAAATAGAGTGAGTGACTTACAGAGAAGTACAGTCACAAAGCCACTACTGAAGGTTTTTAGACTCCTCTGCAGATCTTCTGTTTTCCTCTGGACAACTGGGAGCTGTGCAACTCAAGACCCTTTTGGAATATAGTCAATGTCACGTCAGGGATTAGTTTGGGTATTTACAATGACAACAAATAAGTGAGAGAAGAGAGTCAACTGCAAATCCTTGGATGCAGCTGAATCTTCGCTTAAAACAGCTCCTTTTCTGCTCCGTCCTTCTGAAGACACTAATTGAATATCACGCTCCAGTCAGCCTTGTCGAGGCTTGCCTGGGACATCAGAGGAAGAACTCTGCAGCATTCCTCTATGGTTTTTCCTGCATCTGGAGGCACTGAGGATTAATCAGATCCATCTTCCATCTGCCTGTATCAGTTTTGTTTTTCTCTCTTACCTGGAATCCTCCTGTGTTTTGGTTTATTGCAGAACAAAACCTCATGGAGTCAATCCAGACACACCCGGCGGTTTCTTAGGGAAAAAATGACAGACTGAGTTGTAAAAGTTCAAGAATTTCCATAAGAAGCTCGGTTCAGATGTACAGGTTATTTTCTTTGCAGCTTGAAGTGTCTCATATGAGTCAGGAATTCAAGGGACAATGAACAAAGACCTTCGATTGGCAAGGAAAGGCCCGCCAACTGGTTTCGGACACGGTCGCAGACACTCGTGCTTGGGGTAGGTTCTTAAACTGTGCATCCTTTCAGCACTCATATTCATGAGAGGGAGTGTTCATGCAGGCTGCGGAGCACATACCCGCATGACTCACAGACCTGCAGTGACAGTTTCACTGTGTGGTTTACAGCAAAATATAAAGGTAATACACTGTGGATGACTATTTTCCATCAAACCTAGGCATTCAAAAAATACTGTTGTTATAATTAATATGCAGAGCAGCTTTCACTGTAGGAGGATGATCTGGTTTTATATGAACACATGGCCTTTGAAAATTGAATCGGTTATTAATTTATCATCAAATTGGAGAGGAATAGTAACTTGGCTGAGGTCTACTCATTCAGCAGTTATATTTATTATGAACAAACTGACATTTAAAAGTTTAAATACAATGCAGTTTTGGGTCGGAAAATGTTTCAGCAATTGAAACACCAAACGTAAACTTCCCATTTTGCACTTGCTTCTCAATAATATTGAAAAAAGATAAATTGAAGTGGATGATAGACACATTTCTACACTCTTATTTGCAGAAAATGGACCAGAATGCAGTTGAGCAATGGAAAGTTAGAGTTTGCAGAGAAGGTTTTGTGACACTTATTCCTTTTCTTCCAGAAACCTTTTGCTGTTTCTTGTCTAATTTTCACTTTTGTTATATTGTTCTATGCCTGCAGGGCATTATGGTTCCCGTGATTCCCATGTTTATGACTTGAAAATGTTTAGTTGAAGAGTTGGTCATGTGAGGGTTAAACATAATGACAATATACCTTTTCATCCATTTACTTTTAAATAGCTGAATGACTTTGGCTGACACGATGCATCTGTATTTGTTTAATTTTCAGGTACGTCTGTCATATTACAAGTGAAGTTGAATACACTGGAGCTTTCCAAGGCATCATTATGACTCGGGTGTTTAAATAAACAGTATTTACAAGTAAAAAATAATATCAATATGACATGTATTAGTACCATATTAATTGTAGCAGACATAAGCAGGGCAGGTTAGGGTCAACTGGGTTTATTAGTGTGTTGACGAGTGTGTTAGAAGAAGATGTGATGGGGAAATGTTCCACATAGGCACTTTCATAATGCTCATTTTTATAAATAATGGCAATTTAACTGTGCACTATGAACTGCTGAAATGTTAGTATGTGTTTGTATGATCAGATGTGAGCTGATCTTCACCTTAAGAGTGGAGGCCATTATATGACTTAGTGGTTCTTGAGTTGCACTGTTTTTCTGTTTGCCTGCATTTTACTCAGTAGCTATTGAGAGGAAGTAAGTCTTGTTTGTGGCAAGTTTCATTCAACAGATTTCCTGTTTGAAAGTCTCCCAGATATATTTTCTAGCACGATGACCTTGAGTGAAATGTTGCTGACTGAACGCAGAGCACTGTAATTATTGTGAGACCGTCTGCAGATGTTTGTGTCTAAGCAGTGTAAAAAGCAGATGAGTATAAAAAACACAGTTTACATTCCTATGAACACTTGGATTTGTGAATAATGTATTTTAGTCTGAGACTGTGTGTATGAGTGTTTCTGTCGTCAGTCAGTTGGCCTGATACATTTGTAAAAGCAGAGGGAGAGTATTGGTGTAAACGTAGTGCCGCCTGTTGTTGCTGATGTCAAAAGGAGGAAGGGACTCAAGGGGTGACAAACATAAACACATACACATTTTCTCTGCATGTTCCCATCATATGCATGTTCAAATATGTTTTTTATACATTCCTGTGTGTTGTGTTTATATATATGTGTGTGTGTGTGTGTGTGTGTACTTGTGTGTTCATACCTGTTCCTGTCACCAGTCCCAGTAAGCATCAGTCTGGGCTGGAATTGGTGGGCTCAGCCTATGAGTGCTGTCCTTTCAGAAATTGTTTTCTTTGAGTTTTAAGTTTTGGTCATTGATGTGTGAAATTTGAGCAGTCTTATCTGCCACCTTTGCATATCTGTCAAACACAGAGTGACAGACTAATCTTTTGTTGGTGAATTTTTTAATTGATTTAAGTGACCGGATTATTTTTCATGTTACCATGTCATGATTTGGCAAGTTGTCAGAGTGACTAACGCAGCTGTAAACACTTGACAGAAACATGTAAAATTGCCAGAAGACTTAGATTAAAGTGCACATGTGAAATGGGCTTTACACTGTCAGAGTGGCCCAAACATTAATCCCTTTAACTCCTCAAGAGCATATTTCTTTACAGTGTTTAACATTTCAAGCCTGGCTGTCTGTCAACTCTATATTGGTCTCAACTCACTGTATCATCTCGCACTCGCACTAAGAGACTTTTTTTTGCACCCACTTCAGCCACAGCTGAGTTCAAGCAGAGCTGGAGTGATAAAGGGGGAAACAATAACACAACAGACCCCCAAAATAAACCCCCTGAGCCTGGAATAGTACCTCAGCCCCGCCAGCCTGGCTGCACATAACACGTGATTGTGACATGTGTTTCTTGTTTCTCGTGCGTAGACAGACACACACACACACACACACACACACACACACACACACACACACACACACACACACATGCCCTGCTACAGCCACCCGCCCCAAAATCCATATTGATTGTTCCACCAGAAAATTGCTGTAGATACTTTCAGGTCATGTTGTCAAATTAGGTGTTGTGTTTTACCAACAGTGGAAAACCAGTTGATAGAGCTTCAGGTTTGAACCAGTTTTGCTCTTCAAGTCGAGATGTGTTGTCAGTAATAACACAAGAATTAGTTTGAGGTTTAACGCCTGCAAAAGGAATGGTGTGTCAGCCAGAGGTTAAAAATTTTGAGCTGAAATATTTCAGCCTTCTGACATAAACAATAACTTTTTTTCAGTGTTGGAGATTCAAAAAATAACACAAGAAAACAGTTGTTGACACAATATTATTCCTTTCAAATGTTTCCAGTTTCTATTGTTAACTGTGATAATTAGTACCTTGCCATCTTGGCTTGCCTTGTCTTTGTGGTTGTCTCATGCAGCAGTTTCCAGGCACAGAGCGACCTCTGCTGGGTAGTCAGCTCACCTTCAGCAGCACCTATTACACTCAATATTTGCTAAATATCAACATTGTCGACCTCCCTGATAAAACAGTTCAACGTGTGTGAACTCTGTGAATCTGGGTGTTGTTGGAAATACTGAAGCATGCTTAGTCAACTATTCTCAGACAAATAAAGATTAAAGCCAAAAAATAACAAAATGAAAACGACACTACCCTTTGAAATAACACAATCACAACTGCAACTGCAGGTTGTGTGTTTTGTGGGAGGCACAGGATAAAAAGTATGAATTCATGAGTATGAAGCAGCAGCTGCCTGACTGACTGTTGAAGCCAATGTGAAAGATGTAATAGTTCCCCTAGCAGCCACAACTTGGTGGCTTGAGAGGACTTTATAGCTACATTAACACCATTGCTGACCCATGACGAATACTGGATTGGAGGTAATTTTCAAAGAAATAAAGATGAAAACTTAAGTTTCATTAGGTCTCATAGCACTGTTCAGTCTGAGGTCATATTTCCACAAAGCAGACAAGAATAAATCATTTTAATTGGTACTGTTCACACTTATGAGTATGTTTACATGCATAATAGTATCCCAGTTTTGAGTCTTATTCCACTGTTGATCTTATTTGGGTAATAGTCTTTATATTGAACATTATTTATATCCCTGTATACATCATCAGTGTCCAGGTTTCTGATCATCTGCGACATATCTTGATTCCACATTTCAGATGCCAATTTCTTTAAAAAGAACGATTAGAAACCTGTATAAGGTGCCACAGTGTCTCAGTTTCTATCAGAGTACTTCAGCAAGCATATCCAGGTTTCTCAAAACAGGATAAGGGCTCAGCCAAGTCTTTTTTGGTTTACATACACAAGACATAACAAGGTGGGATAGTAGTGTACATGTGATGTAGATTAACATCCTGATCAAACACTATGGAAGCTCTCTGATCCTCCTGTCTGTATAATGATGTCTTCATCAGCCATAGTAACAACCAACTGAAGGAAATCCTGCAGACTCCACGGTTGGATGTCATTTCAGCTCAGGAAGACACCACAAGGTGGTGCAGCACTCACTCTGCTCTGCTGTCACAAAATCCCTGCAGTAAAGACAAAGTTCTGCCAGTTCTTAAAGGCAGTCACACCCACTGTGCCTGTTTAATTATAGGGAAACTCAGAGATATATTACTGTTTTTAAATGAAGAATTAAATAGCAATAAAACATAAAGAAAGGGTAGGCTTTCTGTTTTTTTAACCAAACTGTAATGTTGCAAAACTTCAGTTTCAAGTGTGACTATTAACTAAACTAAACTTTAACTAAACATATCTGAACAGAAAACTTTTGTTTAAACCTTCAAAACCCAGGATTGTTTTTTATATTACAGGACACTCACATTCTAGTTAAATATATCTTTATTGTCCTGGAAAATGGTCACAAGCCTTACTTAGGTTTTATTGATGTTATTCTGCCTCTGACGTGAAGGTACAGTACAGCAGCCAGAGGAGATAAAGTATGTAAAGTCTGAAAGGAAGCATAGTCAGTCTCTGAGTAGAACATACTGTATAATATAAACACGTCTCACTATACTATGAGCTTCCTGTTTTTATGAAGAAGATCTATTATTCCTTTTGAAGTCCAGAGCCACTGTTGTATAATGCAGGGCTATAGAAAAGTGAACCGATGCTAACTGATACTTTATATTTAAATACAAAATCAGCATAACTTTCATTCTGTATATCAGTTTAAACCTACGGACAAACACAAATATGCACACACTTACTTTCTCACACTCCCAAAAACACACACACATACATTGCTCTCGTCCCTCACAGCTTATTCTCATTAGCAGAGTTAATGTTGTCATAGGAGCCAGCAGCCAGCTGGGCTGTAGAAGCCATTTGGCTGGTGGATTTGGTTACACAGCGGCCTCACAAACACCTCATTCTGAGCAAACGTCCACCCCGGCATCTGCTTCCACGTCCAACATGTTTCACAAGCGTGTTGCACAAGGACGGAGAAGCGCACTGGTGGGAGGGGTGAGAGGAGTTTTAGTTTAGGTTAGCTAAGAGGACAAAATTCAAAACGTGGTAAACATCTGAATATGATACCAAGAACGAAAGCATCATCACAGCATGATGAGCTAAACATTTGTTTCTGCTGTTGTCCTTAGTATTAAAACTGTCCACACACCAAAAAAAACAGAACAGGAGTATCGATGTGTTGCAGGTGTGTGTGTGTTTGATTAATTATTGTATTCATCATTCTTTGTTTTTCAGTCCTGTAGACATATTGGCTAAATATCTGTTGATGGCTTTTAGAACAGTTTTAGTCATATTCTATTGCATGATTTTAAAATCTAATCAACGTTTGTTTTTACATAAATCAGTTCTGTAAAAATTGACAAGGTGCAAAAATGTTTGAGACTTTTGGTGACCTTATTATGGTAGAGGGGTTTGCATGTGCTGTCAGAGCCATAACTTCTGTGAGGGTCTCCCAGGTAGGGGGCCAGTGTAAACATGATTCAAGAAACTTTAAGATTCAGTGTCCTTTGCAAATAGTCACCTCACTTAGAATATAGGGGACATTTGCCTGGTGGCTTTAGGCCTACAGTAGAATGGACCCAAATGTGCTCAACAACATTAAAGATTCAGTGCATTGCCAAACAGGAGCCAGATGAAGTCAGACGCCTTTGAGGACAGTAAGATGTGTTCTAACTATTGGGTTATTACATTTCTCAGCTTCCAAGAAAGTCCTGGAAAGGCGACCAAATAACTGCATCTCAGATTCAGGTTGAGCCATGGGGGAGCCAACTTTACTCTTGCGAGGATCCTAGAGGGGTCATACAGGCTGCTTTGCTGACTTGGAAAAGACTCATCATGACTGCGTCTCTCATAGTGTCTTGTTGGGGTAGCAGCAAGAATATGGGGTGGGTGAGCCATCACTTAAAGCCATTATAACCAAATCAATAGCTCTGTCTTTAAAGTAAGCCAGTTGTCGGTTGGTGTTGTGCTCCATGGCTGTGCCTTCTTACTGGTTTTCTGGGTGTGGAGAATGTCCAGTTGGATTACATCTCTACTTTACTGCAGGATGATGAAATTGGGCTGTGAAGTGATTCCACAGTCCTCCAAGTCAAGAAGCCAAAAAAACAGTGGATTTCCCCCTTTGGGTTTGGAGAAAATTCCCTCTACATGAGAAGACACTCAGCGTCTTGTTAATGAACAAGCTTAATGCAAGAGATTGGTGCATCATCCACAGGAATGCGGTGTAATACCGAACTGATGTGGGATGACTGAAATGTGGTTTGAGTCTGATCCAGTTCTGCTGAAGGTGATAAAGGAGTTAGTGTGAATGAATACAGACACACAGACACACAAAACAAAGCAGAGGATAATAGTTGGATAGATACTGGGATGTATCGGAGGGCTAATCCCATCTGTGCCAGGAAGTGAGCTTCCTTTGTTTACATAAATGTGGAGGAATCTTTGCCTGATGGCCTCGCATTGTTTTCATATTTCTGAACAACTGAACCATCAGTGTATCGTAACCCAGGTCTGGTACTCAACCTCACTTCTTCTATGAGCCCACATCTGGTACCACCTGATAACACCCAGCTGGTATGAAAATCAATAGCAGGTTACAGTGACACGTGACCAGAACTTTGTTAGAATTTGATGAAAAATGAATTTAACATGTATGACAACAAGAACTGTATCTAAAATTTACATAAAAATAAACCACTCCTCTCAGTTTTACTCACAATTTTGGGCTGTTAAAGAAATCCGGTCAGTTTGAGCAGGATTACATAACAGCAGCTGGCTTCACCAACGTCAGATTAGGCTGAACTTTCCCGTATCCTTTCCACAACACAACTTCGAGAACAGGAGGTCTTTAGCCAAATCAGTTTTTTATATGTCTGAGGTCTTAAAAATCCCCTACCCCACCTTCTCTCCTATGTGCCTGCCAACACGTCCGACTCGGCCGCCTGCCCTGTGTCTCAAAAGACAAATATTTGCCTGTGATGTCGACAGCAGCTAGCCGGTCAGTTGGTGAGCTCATTGGGTCCAGTGAGTCCATCACTGCCTGTGGTGAGACTGACTGGTCTTCTGCTGTTGGAACTCGGAGCTGACCTGGGAACTATATGATTATACCTGTTGCAGGTATATGGTGCAGTGTTAAAAAAAAAAAAAGTTGATAATTTGTCATGTCTGAATTTAAATAAATGAAACAGAATATGGACTTAACTATGAAGATGAGGGGAACAAAAGTGGTATTAACTGTATAGTAAAAACAGTTCATCAATGAATTTGCACTTGCTGTCAACCTTTAACTGATTCTTATTAATGAAACCACAGCACTTACTGAATGCCTTTCAATGGGTCCATGCTATCATGATTTTCATGGGATCGATGTAAACAATACGGTACAGTGTGATACAACTTTTACAGTCAGTTCACGCTGAAATTCATTTTGCATCCTTAGTTCAGTTCAAGAGGTTTACACACAGATTAAACACACAGTTACATATATGACACTTTTCATAGATGTACAAAACTCATCAAACAGTCATGACAATCATACACATCACATTGTATCCTCTGGATTTAAGATCTCAGTTAACAACAAGATAGACTGATGCATAAAAGAGTTCTTCAGCCTGGACTCTAAATTGCCTATAAGAGGGCAGAAATTGGTATTCTCTGTTTCAAACATGGGAGGAGTCAGAAGAAATACTCTTAGTGAGTCTGAACATGATCTTGTTGTGAGATACTTGAAAGGAGTGTGCCACAGGTTGACCAACAATCTTCGCACAAATGTAAATTTGAATATATAGTTTAAAGTTTCACAGATAGGCTGCTGAGCCAGAGCATACTGCAGTACAGCATAACACTGAATAACTGATTTAAAAAAACAGAAAAATAATCTGGCTACTGCCTTCAAAAAGATCAAGAGAGTCTATGAGAGAAAGTAAATGCACTGCTTTATCTTCTATATGAGTGCAGCATCTATCCTAACACCGAGGTATTACTATGAAGGGAATTGCAGCTAACAATCAGGAGGAAGGCCAGGAATAATTTCCTCTGTCTTATTAGTGTTGATGAGAAGAATATTTTTGTCACACATTCAATTAACCAGTCAACGTTACACTGGTTGAGGCTGGGGTCATCAGAGCATTTTAAAAGAAGCTGGTTGGGTACAGTGGTGGTTCAGTCTGGAGTGTATAATGTAAAAAGCACAGGTGAGCTAATGCTTCAACATTATTCCTGATCGGAGGGGAAAGTGTATCGTTTAACTTTACGTATTCTGTTTGTGAGAAAAGAGTTGTACCAGTAAATGAGGTTTGGATTGAACCACAACTGAATCATTTTGGATAGAGGTGAATCAGGCTGAGTCGTATTAAACACAGCTGAAAAGTCCAGGAAAAGAGCCCTTGCACATGTTTTAGGTTTTTTCGAGGTGTTTGCGTGACCAACTGCATCTTCTGTGCTGCAACTTTGCTCGTAGGCAAATTGGAAAGGATCCTGTGTGTTACCTATTGTTGAGGTGTTGGACCATGTTGGTTTCCAATGATGTCATAATAAGAAACGCAAGTGCAACTGACTGAAAATTATTACACTCTGTAGGACATTTGGGGATTTTTTGTTGGGGGGGGGGGGGTTAAATATGAAACATCTTGTCAGTGGACAGTTGTAAAGATGGGTTGCCAAACAGAGGCCAACGATTTTAAAACAAGAGTGTGTGATAAATTATATGGTTTTGAAGGTGTGTGTGTGTGTGTGTGTGTGTGTGTGTGTGTGTGTGTGTGTGTGTGTGTGTGTGTGTGTGTGTGTGTGTGTGTGTGTGTGTGTGTGTGTGTGTGTGTGTCTGTCTGTGTCTGTGTGTGCGCGCGCGCGCGCGCGCTGAGCCTGTAAACGGTTAAAAACATCCACAGGAGTGCTCACTGCCTCAGAGTTTCCCTGGTAAGAGTCCTGGTCTCGGTCTCCCTCTCACACACTGCACACATGTCCAACACATTTACCACATACTGCGGATATACATTACCGCACACGCGCGCGCCCATAGTTCATGTGTTTTTTAAAGACTCAGTCCATGTGCCTGGAAGGAGGAGACAGACAGAAAGAGCCATAGAGAGACAGAGGGAGGGAGGAGTGTATCTTCAGAGTGGAGACTTAGTTCAGCTCTGAACTCCTCAATTCGGATTTGAAACGAACCTCGTCTTTTACTCTCCGCGTGTAGCGCTCCAAACCGCATGAAACTGCGGCGAATCGCTGAGGAAATGACTCTTTAAAACCCACACTGCCTCGATCCCCCTTCCCTTCTCCACTCTCTCCATGTTTTGGACTGGAGGCATGTTGCTGAAACACACCGAGGAGGGCTTTCCTCCGTCTGTCCGTGCGTCAATGGAAACCCGGCGCTGGGTGAAGGGAGAGGAGAGAGCGCACAAAAACCGAGAAGCAGTGGAGCGCCCGGGGGAGGAGGAAAAGGAACAATAGTGGAGAACAAATCAGAAAGGAGCCCAAAACAATCACAAACATGAGTTTGCCGACTAACTGTGTGTATCTGGCCCCCTCGGTCCAGGATCGTTACTTCAAAGTGCGCAACGGGAATATCTGCGGGTCTCCGTGCGCCGTCAACCGGCCCATCGACATCGTGCAGAAACGCAGGCGGTAGGCCAGATGTGCTTTTAATCCAGCACAATTTAAACACACTGCTGTCTGCTCATTTTAACAGTTTCACAATTCTTCCACTGACAAATAATTATTATAACTATTATACTTCAATATATTATTGCTATGTAATATTAATCCTATAAAAATCATACACAGCAAGGAACTGCATGTGGCACTCAGAAGTTTTTAATCATGATTAAACGCTTTAAATCCCTTGGTAATATTCCTAAAAGATGTGTGGACACAACACCATGAAACGTGAAAAAAGAAATACAATTCAGTACAACAGCCCTGCAACAAATACGTTAACATTCATAATGATCAATAACTTTGGAGACACTGTCAGAGAGATGTTAACTCTTCACCTTTTATGTATTGTCTGCTTTTTACATCATTTTTTTCAAATTATTTTAGCAGTTTCATCCTTTATTATGGAGCACTAATAGCTACAGTGCTGTCATGTAAAATATTATTAAAATGCATATTACATTATTAGGTGTTCTTGGTATTGTTTCCACTCAACACAGTTTATTAACATTTAATTGACATAGTAAGTTATATTTATGATTTGTTACACTGCTGCCGCAGGTTTGTGTTGTGTCAGGGATACTCTGTAACTATAATTTTTTATTATTTGGTGCAAATGTATAATCCAGGTGTTAAAGTTAAGGCACTCTGGCTGAATTCAGTTTTCAAATCATATGATACTTAATACATTACATAGTACACATGTCCGCGTGGATAACTTCAAGTTTAACATCTGTTCTTGCTTTAATCCCTGATAACCTGGAGAGATATTTTTGTAATTTGTTGTATTTTCACCTCTGAATATTACAGTAATATTCTGAAAAAGAGATTCACAGTGTGTCTGTGTTGCTCAGCATGTAATATTTATAATGACCTTGTATTTGTATCTCTTTATGATATTCCAACTGTACAGTACTACTCAGTAAGTGGTGTGTTAATAGAGAACTGTGGTATTTTTACTTTTGATTGTATCATTACAAAATTTGATGTGGTTAATTTTCACAAACACCAGTTGCAGAGTTAATTCAAACCGTTTCATTGTTTTGATTTTACAACAGTAGTAAGATCACAAAGAGGATTAGGCTTCTTTTCCTAGATTGGCAACATTTCAAGCAATACGGGGTAAAAAGGTCCAAGGGTAACAGACAACAACTTGCAGGTAATGGATCAAACGCAAAACTCAGATCAAAAATCTATTTAAACCCGGGTGTCAGAATAGCATCTATAGTCAGCGTCCTCTGTCTGCCGGGTTCTCTCATCAGAAATAATGCACTCAGACAGTAAAGTTGAGGTCAGACTGACCAAATCACTCGAGTTTGGTTGTTAAGTGCTTCTTTATTGGCCTAATGGTGACTCAGACAGAATGATGTGATTGTAGAGGAAGATCTGAGTCAGGATCATCTGAATCCGTGTGTGTGTGAATTTGGTGAAGCTTGCAATCTTTTAGCAAAAACACAAACATTTATTCTCTCAGTACTGCTGTGACACACATGCCTCAGTACTCTCCATCCACTGTGTATGTACAGTCTTTCTCTCTGCTTGTTTGTCACACCCTTCAACACATGTCACAGAAAAACGCATGCACACATTCACAGCTTTAACCACAGCTTTTTTTCCTCTGGTACTGTATACTGTAGGCATTCAGGAAGTTTTGTGTTTATTAAGGATGGATTGCAACCGGATTTATATTGCATTTATGATCTCTACTTTTCTTTTTATGCACACACACAGTCAAAAGGCTCAAACTATTAGTATGATAAAACAAGTTTAATCAGAGTTGTCCTACAGATACTGTGCTTTTAACAAATTATATAATAAAAAAAATAACTATCAAACATAATAGCTATCATTTTAACAGTTTATCATGAAAGACTATTAAAAATAGTGATTAATGATTAAGTAACTTCTTTTTTTCTGATTGTTTTTTTTTAGGGTTTTTTTCACATTTTCTAAAACTTATGATGAGAGACCTGAAGTTATATAGTTCATCCACTCTTATGTACTACTACACACACACACATATTTTTACTCTCAGTAGACGAGTATACCTGGATGTAGCTGCTGACTGAAGAGTCGCAGAAGGAAATGTGACTAATTTTTGCAGCCGGCCTTTGAGAAAGTCATGACGACGTCAGCCTGTTTGGGCGGGGAGGGGGGATCAAAGTGTCTTTATAATGTCAACCCCACCAATAAAAAGCCTTCAAAGGGAGATGGCTAATGAATGCTGAGTCGACCGTATTTATAGGCCTGATGGATCAACCACATGTGTGTAATAACAGCGGAGAAAAGTAGAGTGCACGCTGTAATCATCCAAGTCCCTTTAACCCTGCACCCCGTGTAGTTTCCATTAATTCCTGGACGGAAACATATTGCTGCGATCGTCATGGCTTTAGCTCATGAAGTTAGAGGTTTTACAGTTAGTTTTGGCAAATAAACGTTCATGTGAATCTGTGTAGATATTTATCTCCTGTTTTAAAGGTTTGTGATGAGCTCACCGTGTGTGTGTGTGTGTGTGTGTGTGTGTGTGTGTGTGTGTGTGTGTGTGTGTGTGTGTGTGTGTGTGTGTGTGTGTGTGTGTGTGTGTGTGTGTGTGTGTGTGTGTGTGTGTGTGTGTGTGTGTGTGTGTCAGTGATGGTTCAGTCAGCTCCCTTCTGCTTACAAATCTGACATAGTTATCTCCTCTGTGCTCAGTTTTCTCATACTACTCACTTACTCACAGTGCCATATTATCTCTCCTCTTTTCACTCGTCCTGGTCCTCTCCTATCTTGTCTTGTTACATCATCCCCCTTGTATCCCCCTGCAGTCATCCTGTCATATTCTGTCCTGTCAGCAAAAGTTATCTGGTGAGTGCACACCCAAAAAAACTAGGTGCTGGTCAGTGACAGTGGAATATATTGAAGAGAAGATGACCGCACACTAAACTCCAATGATTTTATTACATAACTGACATTTTGACCACCGGTTGTCAAATGCAGCCTTCTATATGCGTTTCACACCTGTTAATAATCCACATAGGGTTGCAAATAACGATTGTTTTCAATATCAATTAATCTGCCTGTTATTTTGATTAATGAATTAATTGGTTTTTCTATAAAATGTCACAAAATAGGTAAAACTGCCTGTTATAGTATTTTAGAGCTCATGGTATAAACAGTGAAACTTTTTTTATTGTCTACTTCTACCTGTCAGTCTTCTGTCATCAGCAGATCTTTATTCTCAGTGATGATGATGATCATGACGATGATGATGATAATGATGATGAGGAGGACTGAAGTCAGATTTACTCTTCATGTTTTACCCCCCCCCCCCCCACCCACAGCAGAGATCACTGATGTCAGCCGGATTTTGACTCACACAGTGAAAACAATTTGTCAATCTTCAGCCATAATAAATATTTTTATTAATATTTGAATTCAGAAACATTTTAGATTTTCTTCACATGAATAATAAGAATAAGAATGATGCCAGTCTGCTGTTAGTTTAGTTTAAGTGTGCTCATTCTCAACCACATCCTGTGCTACAACTACGTTTTTCACTGTATTAATGACAACTTTTCAGTGTGTTTGAAGCACTATGTGTAGATCAACGTGACTCGATAAATTAGAGCTCTGTTGTGATACATTTTGATATGAAGCAGGATTTAGTTGCTAATGTCAGAGGTGTTTTACTCTTGGCGTGTTGGGACAGTCATGATGAAATATCTTCTATGTGCAGCCTTGTGCCCTTCAGTGCTTGTGAAATGACAATATGTTGCAGTTCATCATCTTACTATTTGGTGTTTTTATAAATATCAATGTTGAATTGTTAACAGCACCATTTTCTTCATCACCACAGTTAGATTTTTAAAATTCTTACTGTGTGTTTTGTCAAATGTTGATTAGTGTGAGTCAGTTTGTATTTTTAAGGTTGGTACAGTTGGTCGGTTTGTTGATAACAAATATTTTGTACTATTATTTAATATTTTAATATTTCACAAGTTTGTATTCAATGCCTTAAATGTATCTTTGCTCTCATTCTTATAATACTTTTCTGTTGATGTATCAAATACGATTTAAGCAATAATGTTTCCAAAAGTCTGAAAATGTCCTTCAGATGTCATTTTTTGTCAGGACTTAATGTTCAGGTTTTTGTCTGGCTACACATGGCACTGAGGCAGTGCCTATAGGTGAAGGGTGTCATGGGAAACAGCATTGGTTAAGCTGACTGTGTGTTGGAGGTCTGCGGTTTGGCCGTAGTGGAGTTACTGACTGCAGCTCTTTATATTTGGACCAGTTTTTAAGTCACAACTGAACTAACACGAACAAAACTGCTCAATAAGAAATTCTTGGTCAATATTTTTCACTGAAAATGAAAAATCATTTTAAAAAAAACATAGTTAAGTGAATAATTTATGTTAGAAATTATCAACATTTGCAGGGGGGGTTTCTGTGGCTCCAGTCAGACAAAAAGCTCCATCATATCCGAGCTGGACGACAGTGAATATTTAATTTAAAAGGCCAAAATCTGAGTGAAATTTTAGTTCAACCTGTGTAGTTTCCATGCAGGTTTCATATGACTTTTTGTGCTGTCTTGTCCTGTCCCTCCAACCAGTTCAGCAGTGAGATGTGACCTTTGATGGTGTCACAGCAGATGAGCCAGCCCTGTGGGCCTCAACCCATGTCAACACACTAAGATGTGACGCACAGCTCACTCCACATGAGGTCAAAGGTCACTGCAAGCTGGCAGCATGTTGCAACATAATGTAAATGAAGAGTCACATCAGTTCTGACTGGGCACGGTATTGTGAGTGTGTGTCAGTTATGAGCATCGCTGACAGTATCAGCACTCTCATTATGCCCACCTGCAGCTGGTTGGACTCACCTGTACTGACAGTGTTGATTTATATTTCTCACTTGTCACATTGCAGCTCTGTCTGCTATCTTTATACGTGTCACAGTCATCTCACAGCTTGAATATTTTATGTTTCCAAAATCTAAGTGTGGGCTATTGCACTGACTCAACCTTAAGTAAATATTCTGCCAAAGACAAAGCATTATATCTCTCAGCCAGCACTGAGAGATGGCGTGTAGAATACAGGCTGAATGAGTAAGTATCCTAGATGGAGAGTCTGGCACAACTTCACCTACATTCAAGCTGTGTGGAAATACTTGAAGAAGTCAAAACTCCAGAAACAATCGTGAGTTGTGTTAAACTATGAGTATATCTGGAGTTTTTATGTTTTTGATGAAGGATGGTGGCAGGAAAATTATCATGAAAATCATATTTTTTTTCAAATGTTCTAACTTTTTGATTTAAAAAACATCTGACATTTGTTGTTCACCTCAGGCTGGTGAACTAAAAATGACTGCTACGAATAATTTTTACCTGCCAAAATAATTCATCAGTTCATGGTGCTTAGTTGTTTTTATGTGTCACAGGTGGTCATATATCAGGTGGAAACTGTAGCCTCTCAGTGTGCTCAGAGAAGTCTCTGGTGTCAGTTGTGTACTGTATGTTCTTGATTGTTCTCCAGCCGTCCACTGATTCCTGGGGATTGACCTTTGACCTCTTCCCAGTCAATGCTCTGACGCGTTTCAGTCGTGGCGTTCATTCAGTCTTTTGTCCAGCGTTTGCCGTCCCACTGATGTAGTATTTCCCCACAGCTGTTACATATGATGTCATGATGATGTCATACACCTCTCCAGATCTTAAGCAAAAACATTTATTATTGTTTACATTTTTCTAGAAAGATTAATAATTTCTGTATAAACTGTTTGCTGACATTGTTATTATTATAATCTAGCAGGTCAGCGTCACTGAATGATTCACAACAAACACATGTTACAGGAATCTGCACTTTTGTGAAAAACAGTTTTGACCTCAGATGAGGAGTGAAAGGAAGCGGTGACGTGGGGATAAGGAGTGACAGCAGCGGTTCACTGGACTTGACCCTAAATCGTTGTTAATTCATGGTTGACGCCTCAACCCGCTGAACCGCAGGACGCCTCTGCTCCGAGTCTCTGGAGTTTCTCTGCTCCGTTCCTACAACAAACACGCCTCAACAGAAATCCCACTGCGTCCGCAAGTTCAGCCAGCTGGTTTCCGGCTTGTATCTTTTTAGCGTGTCTCATAGCATCCTTTGTGTTCTACTCTCTTATTTGGTGGAAAAACAGAACTGCAGCGAGCAGAGCACTGGGCCGGGAATAATTGCAGGCTGCGAGCTGGTCGATCGGCATTGCAGTGACAACCATGAAACCACAACTGACGTCAGCAGACAAGTGTGACTGTGTTTGTGTGACTGTGTGTGTACTTTTGTAGAATATCACTGCTAGAATACTGGACTGAGTGTTATTCTGACTTCTCTGTGGCTCCAGGGATGATGATCAACTGAGGGACAGATGAACACTTCACAAAGAGCCTCTGTTCTCTAATACTGTAGCAGGATTAGACAATAGTGTGTTTGATGGACTTTCTACACAATACAAGCGAATGAGGAAATAAGGCATCCGCATGCATCCTGCTCCAGTGCAGTTTGTCACAGGTGAACCTCACCTACACAGACTTCAGGGCTGCGGCCACACAGCAGGATG
Organism: Scomber scombrus; assembly: GCF_963691925.1. Classification (NCBI taxonomy): domain Eukaryota; kingdom Metazoa; phylum Chordata; class Actinopteri; order Scombriformes; family Scombridae; genus Scomber; species Scomber scombrus. The sequence goes on along the minus strand of NC_084977.1, from coordinate 21,839,029 downwards.
CCAGGTAGGGAAAGGCCGAGGGACGGACGGGACTTTATGCAACTTGAATTTGTTTTAAGAGATGTTGATGAAAGAAAGACTGTGAAAGAGTGTTTGTATGTAAGTGTTTCAAAGATGCTGTGTTCTGTTTGAGCAGAGATTTGAACAAAAATGCCAAATAATCAAATATGAACACAGAAGAAAAATCATGGCAGTATGTTTCGCTCAACTGAAAAAAAAAAAAAAAAAAGTATCTCAAGTGTCATTTTATATGTAGGACACCTGATATTGTGTAGTATATGCATGCTAAATAAAATATATACATCATGACATAAAATGAAAGTAACATATAGATACAAAATTGATTTTACTTTTTCATTGGGTGATGAAACCTCCTCCTTTTACTATTGTTAATGATAATAATACATAATACATACGATTCTGAGTGCTTTATATTAACTAAGCACCTTAAAACAATTAAGACAAAAAAGGGAAGAATAAGATTCAAAGACTTTTTCTCTTCCCCGGTGTCTCCATCTTGTCGTGTCCCGCTGATAAGCAGTGTGATTGGCTGCTTCTGGGTTGCCCTCGGCTAATTGGAGGAGGAAGTGGCACAATCTTGCCTCACCGCCGGACTCAATCACTGTATACTGAAAGGCGCCAATTAGTGCCATATGAACATGATTAGAGGAGCACTCAGCATGGCCTGTTGCTGGGCAAAGACAGACTTTGTTTGTCTGTGTGTGTGCATGTGTGCGTGTTTGCATGCGTGCGTGTGTGTGCATGAGTGCGTGCGTGCCCTGAACTTGCCTGTTCAGTTGCGCACCAGTGTGATGTAAGGTTGTTCGATTTTTGGGTCGATGCTGGAGCCAAATCTAGATCTCCACTGCTGGGGCTATAATCACACACTGCCTGTGTGTGTGTGTGTGTGTGTGTGTGGTTCTGGGTGGTTCTGGCCCAGTGTGTTACCCTCCTAACCAGTTTGTAATGATGTTAATGCTGATCAGCCACTGTATGGATTTCTGCCCCGGCTGGAAGGACAGAGGTAATCACTGCCCATAGACTCCACGATCAATACCCGTCCGGAGGAGTGAATCAACCTTTGAGGCGTCCTGCACTCCAAAAATGTAACCACTTCAGCACTACATCAATCACATTTATATTTTAAGATCCAGTCTGCTAAGAAGGCCACCGTTTTTTGTTTTTTTTATAGAGCTGCGTTTTAGACTCATCAGACCAGAATCCAATGCAGCGAGGCTAGAATTGAAGTAAAGTTTCTTAGCCAGAAACGCTCATATTACATGTAAAATTATAGGCAGAAAGTTCGTGCCTGAACTCTCAGCTGTCAAAATTTATTCTGGGAAATGTAGGAAACCACTGCCTGAATTTAAAATTAACGATGCGCACAGAGACAGCAACAAACAGTAAACAACCACTCAGTGTTAAGGCTGCTAATGAAGCATTAGCCCAAAGACTATTCATGTATAAAGAGAAAACAATCAGTTCATTCATTGATTAGTCAATTTACAAATTGTATTAAGTAAAAACAATTATATTGTAGTTCTAGTGTGTCATATGTAAAGATTTGATATTAATTTCTCTTTTATATAATTTTGAATTTCAATTTTGGTGGTTTTGGACTGCCAGTCAGACAAAACAAACGATGTAAATACATAACTTAAGGTCTAGGGGAAAATGTGATTTGCTTTTTTCTGACATTTTATAGACAGCATTAGTAATTAGTTATAGTAATGAAAACATCAATATCATCATCAATTGTCGCAGCCCTAATTGAAACATTTGCAGTTGGTTTCATTTTTTGTATTACAGCAGCTCAATTGTCAAAGAGAAGTTAAACTGTAACGTCCAGACACATCTTGTGGTGAATAGTTGCGCAAATACTCAAAGCTTCAAATGACTTCTCCTCAATCTTCAGCTTGTAATAATGTTTATTCAGGTTTCAGACAGTATATGATGTGGATCAAGGCCTGTAAAATTTTAGCCCCTCACCCCTTTTTTCTTCTTTTTTCTCTCTCTTTCGCTCCTCTTACAGTAATCGAAAGAGAGATCTGCTGTTTTCAAAGGAAAGAGTCCTTCCTCTGCCTGTAGGTCAAAGGTCACATAGAAAAATAATAAACACAGCAGCTGGCTTGACTTGAAGCGATCTTCTCCTCCCCTGAGCTATATTTAGAGAGACATGAGCTGCTCTGAGATCAGATGTTGGGGTTGGACACAGACTGTTTTGCTCTGTTTGGACAGCGATCCACATTGGCCGGTCAGGTGGATGGAAAGAGCAGCTGGCTCTTCATGGAAGTGTGGCACTCAGTTTCAGCCCAGTATGGTTGTAGTTTAAAAAAAAAAAAAAAAAAGATCTTAAGATGATGCTATAGACTTTTCTGCTTTTTACTGTACTGTAGATTATTATGCATATATATAACAGAAATTCAGCCAGTGCTATGTGATACGTCAACTGACCCAAGGTGTGATGTGAAATGTACCAAACAAACCACTTCATCAACAGTAACCAGCTGTTATAAAAGCGGCTGCATAATCATTCAAAAGCATTTGATATCTCCTAAACAAATGCATAAAACTTCAGTGTGCTGGTTGCAGGAAATGTCACAGCGTCCAGAGTGAAAACAAAAAGAAATCTGACACACCAGAACTTAGAGATCAAATTTAATAATAACAAAAAATGTATGAAATCCCTGCATCAACATCGTCACATAAAGGCTGGGAACTTTTTCTGTTCAAGGTGAGAAGTTCAGACTTATAGTCAAGCATGCGTAACAAATTTCCTTTGATGCAGTACAGTGAGAAGTGCAGCTTTTGGTCGTTTTCTCCTGTTTTCCCACTGGAACTTAGTCGAGTGGGTTTTTTTCCCAGTTTCTGAGATAGACATTGTAACTCTCATTATCTACGTCATTTTTCCTCTGCGATGGCGGGAAATCCTGCTAGTTAACTTATCTGTCGTATCTAACAGCTGTGAAGTGTATTTACTGTATTATTTCTATAGTGTTTGAGCGGTCAAGCTGAACTCAGCTTGCCTAATCTTCTTTGTTTATCCAGTGAAGCTTTGCTGAACATTTGCAGTATATTCAGTCACTTTTAGATCACCTTTAGTCACTTTTTGTCCGGTCGAGCCACTTGTTCCTAAAACTGTCTTGCTCATTTGTATCTAACATTTCTGATGATTTGAAGATTGTGAGGTGTGTTGGGCTTTTTTTGGCTTTGATCAGTCAGTTATAAATTCTTGACTATGGCTCTTCAGGAAAGATGTTGCTGGTGTGAAATAACAAAAAGGTCTGTTCTTTAACTGTGTGCGTGTTCTTCATCAGCACCAAGTCGTAAAAACCGTGGAAAGATCTTTTAATGGAAGAGATTGTGTCTGTAATTAAGTCTGAAACATGATACACACCGATGAATAACTATTGTGCTGGTTCCTCTCCCACCCTGCTGCCCAAAATCTCCTCTGTGTGTGCAGTCATGAAGACGTAAGCACACACACACACACACATACACACACACACACACACACACACACACACACACACACACACACACACACACACACACACAGTCAAACCACACTGTGACAGTGAAAGGAAAGATCTGTTTGGCATGGTGCTGTATGGGGGGGAAGCGGGTTGTTTTTCTGCTGCTTTCAGATCAAATGTACAAAAAAGTCGAGGTGTAAAGCAAACAAACCCTCTTAACTCCCTGAACTCTCTCACTCCCACACACACATACACACACACACACACACACACACACACACACACACACACACACACACACACACACACACACACACACACACACACACACACACACATTGACGCTATTTAATGAAGCACAGGCTTTATGCTGTTTTTAGCACATTTCAAATCATATAAAATCATTAGTTAATTGAATCTCTTTTTTCTCTCTCTCTGCCAATCACACAAGGACACACATATACATGCACACACATACACCCAGACACACACACTTTCATAAAGTGTTCCCTGGTCTGTTTCCCTCCTCTCCTCTCACCTCTCGCCTCCTTCCTGGAGTGATGTTTGAGGCCCCACGGCCAATTCCCACGCTACAAGGAAAGAAAACAGGAGGGAGCAAGTGTGTATATGTGTGTGGGTTGACCTTTGACCCCAGGCCTGTGTCATCTCCCATCAAATAACATCTGGCCTTGACTGTTGTTTTCTGTATCACTCTCGCATTAACAACAGAAAGTTGCTTAAATCCCTCGGCCCTGGTTCCCATGAGCGCACCGCACACACGCGAACACGCACACCAACTGGAACGGGTCGTGCTTGGCATTTCCCATCATGAGGTTTTAACTTTTCGCCCCAACACTTACCCCCAAAAGCCTTCGTCACAATGATTTAAAGTACTGCTGAATCAAGCAAAAGAAGGTGGTTCTCACACAAAAGTGAACATACAGCGTGTCAAATGAGAAACATTCCCCCCGGAGACCGTTTTAAATGAACAGAGCGTCTCTTGTTGAAAAACTTCATTATGTTGTGGCTGTAAATTAATTCAATGACATTTTAAATCAAAGTGAAGAATCTGACAGAGCTGATTTGTTTCCAAATGTGGGTGATCCCTTGGAAAAATGCAGAAAACAATCCCCTCGGCAATAACCGTAATCCCAATCCAATCTCAACACCAAGCGATGATCAAATGGAAACTTTCTTGATTACCGCTTTTTAAAAGCTGTAGGCTTGTGTTTGGTTTCAAGAAAAAAAGGAGGGAAGATATGTTGATGAGGTGCAAACTAAACATCCTGGGAACAAAAGCAGAGGTTAGGATGTGGGTGTGTGTGTGTTTGTGTGTGTGTGCGTGTGTGTATGAGTGTGTGAGTGAGTGTGTGTGTGTGTGTCTGTGAGAAAAGTTTAGTAAAACAGAGTTAAAGAGAGAAAAGGGAGCTGTCATTTACGTCAGAGAAATGGAGAACAATGCTGGAGGCAGGAGACACACCAAGGTCAACTTGTTATGTATGCTGTAACTGAACAAGACGCCAGCCTGCCAGCCTGTCTCTCTGTCTATCTGTGTCTCTTTCTGTCTCTCTGTCTGTGTCTCTATCCATCTCTCTGTCTCTCTGTCCTTCTGTCTGTGTCTCTCTTTCTGTCTGTCTCTCAGCTTGTCAGTCTGTTTAAAGGGAGGATGTCAGTAGTACCAAGTAGCAGAAGTATTTTCCTAATAAGCAGTGCCAGTTGTACAGGTGACGCTAGTATAAGTAGTAATAGAAAGAACAATGAAGTGGTAGAAGTCAGTGTTAGCAGCAATGTTACATTTTCATGATGGTCTGAATGGTCACTGGAGTTTTTGTACTTCAGCAAAGTGAAATACTGACAACTTTTTTAAATTCATGTTTGGCATTAAAATCAAGCTTAATATTGAGTAATCTTCAAAAACGGCAGCTCCAGTCCATAGATTGACAAACACAAACTGCTTAGATCCAACTAAATTGTATCTCATATCTGAACAGGGTGATTGTTTTTCATCAGTAAAGATTAGCTTGTATCCGTTCTGACAGTTTTTTCATGCTCTTTACGTTCGTTCTTCAACACACATTCTTGCTCTTTCTTGCAGCAGAAGCCTAGTATAACCAAGATACCATATTTTACTGCGGATGTGTCATCCGTTGTCAGCTTTACTATAATTTTTTAGACTTTTATCATCTATCTTATTTTGCGTATTCAATGCAGCAGCTGGTTCACAGATCGACTGAACTTGGAACAAGGAGGGGGAGTATTAAAAAAAAGAGCCCATCATAAATTCAAAATGTGTTCGGGTCCAATTCTGATACCAAGTGTGAAGTGAATTCTATCTCAACTTGATCCAGACCTCTTAAGGTGGACACCCTGATTTTATTCCAGTGTTTACAGGAAATATCTAGAAATCATTTGGACATGAGATGCGTTATCTTGTATATCAAAGAATTTTGATAATTTTATTTTAAATACATAATTGTTTCCTGTATTAGCGCAGGACAGATGCAATAGTGACAGTTGTTGCAGTACCATATTTTCTTCAACAGTGGGAGCCGTCTCCTCACTGTTAACCAGCAGGATTGATCAGTAACCTACAACTGGTGCAAACCTTGAGTTCTGTCATGATTTTTGAGTCTGCAAAAAACAAATTATTTTGTTCTGCCACAAAAAGCATGAAAATAACAGTAAATACAGTAACTTAATGCATTTTCCCCACAACAATCAGTGGCTTCACTTCATTTTACAATTTATGTCTAGTGATCTGTCCATTCATCTCTATTTGTATGAATTATTTCAGCCTTAAATAGCAGGCAGAATTTGATATAGAGTAGATGATTAGTTAATTTTTAGAAATAAACATCAGTATTCTCCAGTTAGTGCTATTCATCTCTGATGTGCAAGCCTTGAAAATCTAATTTTAAATTTGATTGTTCTGTTGTATTTTTGTAAAGACATTAATGGATCCCAAGTGAACCAATAAATAGGACTGTAAGGTGACTTTGCCTTAAAAAAATGGCTGACACCAAAATGGATGTATTGTCCTATTGTTGTCCTTTTCACACTGATTAGAGGAAAGGGCAGTTAAAAAAGAAAAAAAAAAATTACTGACATGGCAGATCCACAAAAAAACAACCTAACCGACTTTGAATCTGAAAAACAGTTTAAATTCACAACCGACAACATTTATTGCTCACATGTCACAAAATGTAATGATTTGCTTGAACATAGTTACTCCATCACCAGTGGAGACCATCTGTTCAGTCTTGGCAGAGGCCAAATACAATGTTAAAATGTCCTTGAGCAACACATTTAAAACAACCTTACAGCTCACTGAGAGCATCAGCTGAATGAAAGGAAAATACTACAAGGTGTATTATACTGTGTGTTTTATTAGGAGTCATCCTTTAAACAATTTAGCATCCAGCAGTGAAAATCCCTCCTATCTGTAACCATGAGGAGGCGAGAAATCATCTGCACCCTGCCTGGAGGGGGGGGGGGGGGGGGGGGGGGGGGGGGGGGGGGTCTACGTAAGCTCCCTCACAAGTCTCTCAGTTCCCCTCTTTCCTGGCAGGCAGATCTATTTTTAGCGTCTGACGTCACTGGTCTCCTCTGATGGAGCCTCGTCACGGCCGACTACACTGAGCCAGGGGGGAGGGGGGATGTAAAATAAGGTTGGGTGAGGTACGGTGGTGGTGGTGGTGGTGGTGGGTGGGGTTGTCGTCATTGAGGTAAGCCCTGCTGCAGCCCAGCCCCTCTCGGCCTCGTCACACCAATCAGGTGCCGGATGGTGAACCACATCACGATGCTGGATACAGCCTTCCTGAACTACCCACCATCTCCCTCCTCTCCCTCTTCCTCCTCTTCCTCCTCTCTGTCTGTCTCGCTCTCTGCTTCTGTGAATCGGGGCTGTTTCATTCAGCATTGATTGCATAATAGCCATCTTTCATTTATCAGGCACTGCTATTGCTGGAGCGCTGGAGGCAGGCTGAGCTAAAAATAGACATAGAGGCAACCTTAAATTGCTCTTGCTGATGCTCTGTTTTCTATTGTTATGACCAGGGAAGACGGGAGTGGCATATTATATATATATAAGATAAGAAAGGACCTAGTTGTGAAAACACCAAACATACACACCAAAAAAAATCCTCCAAAAAAAAAATACCACTCATAATCATTGATAGTAGGATTATTTCAATTTAAATTTTTTATAATGTAGGGGATTTTGTTGTGTAAAGAATTTAGGTCATAGATGGTCACTAGTCTTTATTTTTCTCACAGTCAGTGTGTTTTTGAGGAAGATGCAACCCACTGAGGGCATTTGGAAGGTTATGAGGCTGGAAAAGTCCATAAGGATTAACTTCCTCTACTACGATGTCATCACACCGCTGTCCAGTGCTCAAAATCTTCTCCACCCCCTTCTTTGAAATTAGGGTAAAAAAAAGCAAATTTATCAACTCATTGTAAAGACTCGCTGTTCGCACGACTGAACCCTGTAATTCAGATCCTGCAGACTGACCTCATCCTGACTGGAAGGACTTTGAATCAGGGTCGAGTCTTGCTGTGATACGGTGCGGTTACATGAGTTGGACTGAATCCAGCTGGCGAAAAAAGGCAAAAAGCTTTCACTTAACTCATTAGTTTAAAAGCGTAGACCATATACATTAAATACAGTAAAGAGAGCTATTTTTGTAAAAGGGAGCCTTTAAATGTGGTAGCAGTGATGGGGTGATAGGCAACGGGTGGGGGTGGGGGTTATGGGTAAGTACCTCTACTGACGTAACATTCATGAAGTCAGTGTTTGACGTCATACGGAGATAACGGAGGGAAAAATATGTGTGTGTGTGTGTGTGTGTGTGTGTGTGTGTGTGTGTGTGTGTGTGTGTGTGTGTGTGTGTGTGTGTGTGTGTGTCTGTGTCTGTGTCTGTGTGTGTGTGTGTGTGTGTGTGTGTGTGTGTTTGATTGTGAAAAGCAAGTAATAACAAGGTCACCTGTTTTACAAGACGCTCACACTCAGGTTAGAAAAATCTGCTACCAGCCAGAACTTTTGCTTATTATTGTGATTTTTCATACTGAACTGTGTTTATATGAATATTTATACACATCCTGTTCTTGTGTGCTGTTATTTATCTGCTTCGTGTGTGTAGTCACTGACTTCACTGTGGTCGTGTAGGTGAAACAGTTTAGGAAGTTTTGAGGGTTTTGATTAGATGTTGATTATAATGTGCTTTGTTTTAGCTAAAGAGTTTTCTTTGTCTAAATGATTCCAGTCCGTGTTTCATTCTTGATTTTATCAAGTCATTAAAGGGGATTATTTCATTTTTACAGATTTCTTATATCACTTGTCATGTTGTTCCTGCTGTACTCTGCTTTTGGTACTTGTTTCTTTATTCGTTTAATGGCTGTGTTTTGGGGAGATGGGTACATTAACATTTGTATAATATTGAGGCAGTAGTAGTAGTTTCAATAGTAGTTGAAGTAAGTAGCAGTAACAACCACAGTGGCAGCAGCAGAGGTTGTAATGGTAGCATTATTAGTCATGTTATAAACAGTCGTTGTGAATCACGACCCACATCTACAATTTATGAGAAAATGAAATAAAATTAATAATGAAGTGAGAGGAAATGGGAGTATTTATGTATTTCCTTTTTTCTTTCCCTCTCTCTCTTTCCCTCTCTCTCTCTCTCTCTGTAGTTTTGATGTGGAGAATGGCCTGTCAGTGGGTCGCAGTCCACTGGACTCTCAGACTAGCCCGAGTTCTGGTCTGGTACTTCAGGCCAACTTCCCTCACAGTCAGCGCCGTGAGTCCTTCCTCTACCGCTCCGACTCAGACTTCGACCTTTCGCCCAAAGCCATGTCCCGCAACTCGTCCACTGCCAGCGACCTGTGAGTACTTTAAAGATGCCGTCTGTATCATTTTAAGACCACTGTACTGATGACGTATTTTTATTGTAATCAAATACTTTTTAAAGTATTTACTTTTTAAAATCTCGATTGTACTGACACGTTTTGCATTGTGGAATTGTATGCCATCATTCAGCCCATACATACTATAAACAGTGGTAAATTTATTGTGAATATTTATGTATGTAAACCCATCCAGGGTCCTATTTACATTCTGAAAAATGCTTTTTTTGGCATCTGGCTTTAAAGAGGCTTTTGGTAGCAGAGTTAGAGTTTGTCATGTTTAGAAATACAGTATTTCTAACTTGGGGACATCCAACTAAAATCAAATCATGATCTTAGCTCACAGCAAGTCTTTCATGCAGTTTCTGCCTGTTTATACAGCTAAAGATCTCTCTGTGCAGCTAGAAGTCTCTTTGAAGCCAGAGTGTAAATGGGGCCTCGACCACCAATAGCTGTCGCTCCTTTGTTTTGAAGGGAGGAGGGATTGAAGCATTGGGAAGTCAATTGGCTACCTCGGTGAGATAAAATGTGAAACTGCTGTGATGTTCTGTCTCTTTTGGCTGCGCCATGTTGTCATGATTTAAACCCACCTCCTCCCACTTACACGTTACCTTTTCAAGACCCCAACCTGAAGAACAAACCCTGGATGCTCAACTCTGAAAAGTTTTCTGAAAACCCAAACCCCTTCCAGCAAGCATTTGACAGATGATGACCGAAACATTTATCATTGTGATAAGAAGGCACATTAAAAACTGACATAAGAACAGGTTTGTGATATTTGGGCCGTATTCAGACCAAATCAGGAGGTGCAGTGAAAACACCTGTCCCCTGGCAGGTGTAGTGCATTTTGGCTATGGGTGTTTTGGCCGCAGCAGCGCCACACCAGAATGCAAGAAAGTTGAGCCAACTTTTGGAGAACCGCAACTCTAAGTCACTGTGGCTGAAGGCTGCAGAGGCCAATCACAGCCGGAGATGAGACTGATCAAAGTTAAAATCTGAAAAAGTACAAAGACGTTACTATAAGGAGGGGGGGGGGGGGCTTTTTTCTTAGCTTGATCATGTTAAAAGTATAGTTAGACTTTGCTGTTGGCTTCCTAACTCATTTTTTAAAAAGACAAGAGAGAGAGAGAGAGAGCAGCTTTGGTCGAGTGAGCTGGAGAATGATTGAAGAGAGGGTGCGCTGGTAGGGAGAAAGCCAGTGAATCAGATCAATAAAATGTTGTTTTTTGATTGTTTTAACTTCTAGAGCACAAATAAAAAAGCCCGCACCTCAGCTAAACCCTGCGGCGGTCTGTGGCACCTCCTGATTTTGTCTGAATGTGGCCTGAGGCTTTAATTTCACAAAGCAATGAGGACAATACAGCCAGGGGTGTTGAGTGCTGACACAGGCCATCATATCTGCAATTATTCAACATCAAAATGTTTGCTGGGCTATAAGCCGTGAGGGATGTACTAGCTGATGTGAGTCTAACTCTGTCGCTGTACTTTTCTCTGGCAGCATGAATTTTCCATAAAGTCTAAACGGTTATGAGGTGCATGTTGTCACCCTAAAGCTTCCAGAGAGCTTCACCTTCCCACCAGTTACCTTTTCCCACCACCCAGTGCATGAACACTGCTCCTCACCTGCACATACACTGGTTTTAGTTATAAAAACATATCTTGGAGGCGTACCTTGTATAAGAGCGTAATAAAAATCTGCATCAAGTGATTTTTCACCACATTCGGGTTGGAGAGACGAAAAACCTCACTTATCAAAGACCTGACACGTGCAAGTAGACAAACATTTAACTACTTATACATTCAGTAGAGACAAAACAACAAAATGTGATTTATAACGTCAGACGGATTCTTGTAGTCTTTTTCCCTTTTTTTTAATTTAGTGTAGAAAAAGACTTAGAACGGTGAGCTTAAACATTTTTTAATAATAATGCAGATTTAATCTTAATTGGTTTAATTAACTTCAATGGGCAAATGCAATACAAATAAGTGTTTTGTTGGCAGTAACCAGTGTCTCTTACTTCTTGTCTTTTCCACTGGGTTCAGTCTCATTTAAACTTATTTGAAGCAGTGGCTCTGTTGCTCTGCCCTCTGAGGTTTTAACTCTAATCTCCTCATGAAGCGTCTCCAAGAAATATTTGTATAACTAATAAAAATCTCCTCTCCCTAAATCCAGTGTGATATTTGAGACCAAACACAGGTCTCAGCCAACTGGAGATTTCCTGCAAAGTCTTCCTTAAGATCCTAATGACAACAAACAGATACGTTTGTTGTCATTTGTATGTTTGTGTTTTGAGGATGTGAAACCTTGTGTCATTTCCAGACCCAATCTGTCCCCTGGCTTTTTCACTAGATGCTTGTTTGTGTTTGTCTGTGTTTTTTTTGCAGGCATGGAGAAGACATGATAGTGACTCCTTTTGCACAGGTTAGTGGCATTTAAACATCCTTGTTGACATCAAAAGTGGCTGTTATCTTTGGGTTGTGGACTGTTGTGGACAAAACAAGATATAACATGATATTTGAAGACGTCACCTTGAGCTCTGGGAAACAGTGATTGACATTTATCACCATTTTCTGTCATTTTATTGACCAAAAAAACGAATCAAGAAAATAACGACAGATTACAACAAAAAAACAAGAAATAAGAAACAAAAAAATTGCGTTTTTTGCCAGTGAAGCTTCAGAGCAGCTCTGGCCTACAATGTACAAAACTAGACTTGTCTCCTTCTGATGGAAATTATTGATTAGATTGATGCATTAATCTGTATAGCATGCCTAATAGATAGCCTGGCATGTGGCACAAGGTGTGCCAACTTTCAGTTGTCATTTTTTATTTTTGTATAATCCAACATTACACATCACAAAAAAGGAAGAAGGAAAAACACTTGCCAAAAATACCTTTAATGGGGAAAAAGAGGTTTGCAAGCCTCTCTTTACATGGTGGATATTGATTATTCCATGGTAATATCAGACAATTTTAATTTATATTGTCATATATTGTTATACCTTTTGTTAAGTATGGTTATATTCACTGAAGATTTGTGAAAAATGCAACAAAAAAAAAACTTTGGTAGAGAGTCAGATTAAGTTCATGGTCTGACTACTTTGTGCTTTATTTGATCTGCAGCTTTTAGCACGCAGCACTTGTTTCTAAAGACAGATTGCATTTAAATATACAGCAGAGTTTCCATTGAAGCTAATACTTCATTAATGTAGGTGTGAGTCTGCCCAGACTGTCCACATGTATCCTCGCTGGTCCTTAATCACTGGTTTGAGAAATAGGAGACGGTTCATTTTTCACAGAAAAACACCCACACATATTCTCTTTGTACTGAACAGCTTGTTCGTGTGTGTGTGTGTGTGTGTGTGTGTGTGTGTGTCTGTGTGTGTGTGTGTGTGTGTGTGTGTGTGTGTGTGTGTGTTTGTGTGTGCACGCTCTCCAACACAGGTGAATTAACATAGTCTGTGTATATCGGATATTTTCAAACCAGTGTAATGCTGGGTGTAAGTTAGCGTCACCTTAATAAAGTCTATTTTTGGGGTCGTGGGTAAGAACAGCACGGGGACAGCTTCTTCAGAGCAACTTAGATATGTTTTTATTCTCTGCTCAAGAAAATAGACAAGTGGCACCCTTGTCGCCGGTAACAAACTTAAACTAGACTCTTGTGTGCGGCGTATCACTCCGCCCAATCTAACTACAGTAAAACCCTATGGACAAACTACATAGAAAGAAGTAGTTCCCCAATCTAAACAATATAAAGAATATATTTATCAAATCATTAACTATCATAGAAATCATATTTTCTTTAACACAATTATTAACAAAATAAATCTCCTCTTATACCAATATCCAAAATCTACTTTTTAGAGGATTCATTTGCAATAAAGTAATTTACCTGAATCGTTTTTACGGGACTTATTATCAAATTAACTATACAAATTGTTTGCAGTACCATACTATAAGAAAGCATTGAAGTGCCATTTCAGAGACATTTAGATGTTATTGTCTCAAAAGTCACCATACAGTGCAGAAGTGACCCACACAAAGTTTAAGTGTGTCTTGACTAAAACTGGAATATTTATTCGTTTACGTTTACGCCGAAAAACGTTGAACAGTGTGAAATAGTGTGTGTACGTGTATGTCAAATCTCTAACTACATGACCACGTCAACTGTGGACTTTTAAAAATGAAGAAAGCTAATATATCTGTTTTCTTACATTTGAGATTTGAAAACAAGACAGATTTGATGATCAAACTCAAATCGAAGTATGTGAGTGACATTTGATTTAAAGACATTAAAGTCTAAAAGTCATTCAGCAGGTGCATGCTGTGCCTGCAAAGTGTAAACAGATTTGTTAACCACTTAAGGCAGTAATAATCATGTAGTTCTTCCTTTTTCTAATATTAAGGGGAACACGTCCATTTTGTCTTCATCCAGACCTATTTATGCACTTCCAGGTCTCACTTGCTTCTCTCTCTTATTTTAGGTTCTTGCCAGTCTACGAACAGTGAGAACTAACTTTGCTGCTCTGACACATCTGCAAGATCGTGTGGGAAACAAGTAAGAGGAAGAAAAGAAACTGGTGATGAGTAACTGGTTGTTTTCTCGTTATTCTACTCAGACCTCGTCTGTTCCTTTTTTCCAGACGGCCGTCAAGCAGCAACCAGCCGCCCATGTGTAAGCCATGTCTCTCAGGTCAGTGCTGACATAACAGTAACCTGAGATGGAATTACTATAAAATGTGTTATTATACTTGTTAGTTTTGCTGATTTTAATATATGAAGGTTATAAACAGTCACTTTCATTGGCTCTGGTTTAAAACCATTGTCAACCAGCAATACTACACCTTTGAATCACTCAACATATTAAAGATGTGGGTATCTTCATGGCTTTCCCGCCTCTGATCTGTCTTTGTGTGGTGACTTTTCAGACGAGCCGTACCAGAAACTGGCGGTGGAGACGTTGGAAGAGCTGGACTGGTGTCTGGACCAGCTGGAGACGCTGCAGACGAGAGACTCAGTCAGTGAAATGGCATCCAATAAGGTGAGAGGACTCAATCATACAGACTTCACTGATCCATCGATGGGTCAGTGAGGTTTGAGGTCTTTACAAGCTGCATGTCTGTCAGTTACTGTCAGACACACGTGAAACAAGTTTTCATTTTCAGCAGGACAAAATCAATCTGTGACATAATCAGGGACAACTTTATATAAAAAATGATTTAATATTCTGTCTTTGCATCAGCTGTTCTTCTTAGCTTTTTCCATGGCAGCAATTATAAATTTTGATTTTAACTTTCAAACACTACTTACATTTAATTAATAACCTCTGATTTTGTAGCTCCTGTCCACGTGGTGCATCACTGAAAAATAAATATTGACAGTGTGTAGAAAACTTCAGAGCTGAGTCATATTTAAGGGAAAACAATCTGATTTAAGATGGCAGTGTGAACATGGTCAAACACTCATGAGTTCATGAATGGCGTCTCCCTCCACCGAAAGAGTTAATCAGCATCTCCTCACATCCCTCCTTCCCCGCTTCTCTCCTCTGTCTGGCTGCTACACTTAAACCGCCTCCATCTCCCGCTCAGCCAATCAGATCCCTCTCCTCCACCCGGCCCCTGAAGTCAGACGAATCTGATTGGACAGAGAGGGGAGAACAGTGTGCAGGGAGGGGGAAGCGGGGGAGGGGGGGTTCCTCGCAGTCTCTCCCTCTCTCTCTCTCTCTCTCTCTCTCTCTCTCTCTCTCTCTCTCTCTCTCTCTCTCTCTCTCTCTCTCTCTCTCTCTCTCTCTCTTCCTCTTTAGGTTTCTCATTGACAGAGTGTGACAGGAGTTCGATGAACGACTGCAGTCACACCCTTTCTCCCCCGATGGTAGACCACATACCCCTTTCGCCCCCACCTCATCCCACCACCACCCCCCCCAACACCCCCCCTCAAGCCCCCTCCGCCTCCCTCCTTCACCTCCAGGACAACACATGGGACTGTGAGAACTTTTATTTCCAAGCGGACTTCTTTTCATGTTCAAACCGTGCCTGCTGCGCGTGGAGATCACAGCCCGTCGCTAATCGAGCAAAACTGTCTGTGCATCGTTTTTGGATTTTAGCGGCTTCTAAAATCAACATGCGTGGGTTGACATGTCTGCGTCGGCTCTCTGGGTTTGTGTGTGCTGGAGACTCAGACAGGTGAGGGACGGGGAGCGTAGCTGGCTTGCCTTGTTTACTTTGGGATGTATTGATTGGCAGTGCAGGCTTTGCAGGGGGCTGAAAACTTAGTGAGGCTGCCAGTCGGATCTGACTGGTGACTGTTTCCACCAATGGGTTGAATGTTATTAATGTGTGTGTGCCTATGCATGAATGACTGTGTGTGTGTGTGTGTGTGTGTGTGTGTGTGTGTGTGTGTGTGTGTGTGTGTGTGTGTGTGTGTGTGTGTGTGTGTGTGTGTGTGTGTGTGTGTGTGTGTGTGTGTGTGTGTGTGTGTGTGTACAAGAAACAGAAGCAGAGGAAAAAGGGGCAAACACTTGCATGTTAGAGGGAGAAGCTGTCATGAAAAGTAACAGATTGTTGAAAGCTACAGCTGGTTAATAGCAGCAGGAATATGTTGGATGTAGATAATAAACAGATGAAATATAGTTATAGGTACTGGATTATGTTTTCATGTTTTTGTGTGTGTGCATGTATGTGTGTGTCTCATAGTAGCTCTGTTACCACTGCAGCATCACTTTCACCCAGATCCCCTCCCTCCTCAGCCACCACGTGCCAAATATGTTACATAATCAGTGTGGAAGCTACCGCTGCGATAAAACTAAGGGGGGACACTGAACACCTCTGTTTTTAAAAACTTTTTTTTGAATGACTGAATGAATCATGAATGAATGTAGCTCTGGTATGTCTTCATACCCAGAGAGCAGATTTCTTCCTGGTGTTGGCAAACAGGCAGCATTGTTGGATATATTAGAGCTTGTAAAACATAACAAGCATGTATAGACTAAAATAAATGTGCTGTAATGTAAAATGACACCAGATCTGTCAACCCCTGTGTTTGACTACAAAGTGGCTGCAGTGTTGTCCTTTAAATTTTAAACTACAGCAAACCAACCAGGTGAAATAAATGTACATATATTATTTTCTTAATTGATGGAAGTTGAGTTAGGTGCAGCCTGACCAACCTAATCGATATTTCCCAGCAGTAGATGATACAGACCATTTTCAACAATGTAAACATGTTCGACCTCGATTGCTACCCACCTTATGTCTGAATGTTTGATTTTATTGTGCATACGCATTGAGATTCTATTTTCTGAACCGTTCATAGATGTTTGTATAACATGTATTTATGGATAATCCTTTTTTTAAACTTTGTAATACAAAAAGATATACAAATAAAGCTATCAAAGCATGATAGGAAATTAAGAGCAAAATAAGGAGAAATGTGAATCTGAAATTTTCTATAAAAGTGAGTTATAATTGTATATGCAGTGACACATCAGTGGAAAGTCCCTCTCAACATGTTTAACCACAGACAGATGAATTATGGGAAATGTGGTAGAAACATAATATATATTGTCTCCGACTTTTTGGATGTCAACCTGGACTAAACACATCTTTGTTTGTTTATGGTTTTGGTTTGTCCACGCAGTTTAAGAGGATGCTGAACCGTGAACTGACGCAGCTATCAGAGACCAGCCGCTCAGGGAACCAGGTGTCAGAATTCATCGCCAGCACCTTCCTAGGTAAGTTTTTAACACTGAACAGAAAACACTGAAAGGATGAGCTGCTTCACACCGAAAGCCTTTTATGACATATAAAAGATATGACAATCTGTTGCATATTTTATATAAAAAATGTGCAGTCATATGAAAGGTATGTCCTCTCTCCTATTTGTATGAGAATGACATTCAGTCCGTGTAGACAGATATTACAGATTATACTCTGCCAGTTTATTAGGTTCACCAAATTAAACCTTCAGTCACACATAGTCTAATACAACAGTCCTGCCATAAATCTTACTCTTCATGAACATTATAATGTTTGGATTAGGGCTGCACCTAACAATGCAAGTAACAATTATTTTCAAAAACTAAATTATAATTATTATCTGGATTAATTTATGAATCATTGTGTCTATAAAATGTAAGAAAATAGTGAAAAATGTCCATTATTATTTCCCACTGTCTAAGGGGATGTCCTTGTCTTCATATGTCATGTTTTGTCCAACCAACAGTCCAAGATCCAAAGATAATCAGTTTACTGTCATGCATGACCGAAACAAGCATTAAATCATTTGAGAAGCTGGAACCAGTAAATTTGTGCCATCTTTGCTTAAAAAAGCAACTGTTTGCTGTTGATGCAGTATAGTGAGATGTGTTTCTAATAAAATATCACATTGTGCAAATCACATTTTGTATCATTCCAAACATCATTCAGTTGGCTCTTTTACAGTAACAGAAATACATGGATTTGCATCATCGGATCATTTGGCTTTATGGACTGTACTGGATGTCTATTGTATTAAATTACGCCAAATTCCGCATGTGAATGTTATCCAGCATGCTGTAGCCTACTGCACATGGGACAGAGGAAGAAAAGTAGGTCTTTAACAGATTTTTACCAAATTAATATTTAGAAAGTGCAGGAACAGTTGTTTTTTTAAATGGAAAAGGAAACCAAGAGGGACAGGAGGATTTTCAATAAAATGCAAAGGGGGATGAATGTATTGAAGGACAAAAAATTGGATGAGATGGAGGAGGAGGAAGAAAGGGTATTAAAGAAAAGACGATAAGAGGAAATGATATATGAAGAAGATAAAATATTTTTCAAACATGAGAGGAGCTGATTTATTTTGAAGGAAATCACAATAAAAGGAGGATTTATGAAGAAAAAAGGGAGAGTATTTCAAGAGAGGATCATTTCAATATAATACAGGCGAGGAAAGGAGGGAGGAATTGTTAAAGAGAGGAAAGAAGATTTTTCAAATTAAAGAAATGAAGAGAGCTTGTTTGTTAAGAAGACAAAGGAGAAGAGGACTGTTTCTTAATAGGAAGAGATGGAGATGGAGGTGATTTTTCCTCCCCTAAAAAGGGAGGGAGGCGCGACGACAGACAGCATTCCCGGACACATTGTGTGGCGTTGTCGTAGCAACAGGGTGCAATATTATTAGACGGCATGTTGCATCAATAGGAGGCTCAGTCTTCGACAGCACTGCCGGCAGGATGGAGGTCCAGCCGAACGAGGATGGAGCTGTCAATACGACAGCGTTTTGATATGAGCGCCTCGGCATCAAGCCCGGCCGTGATTGGAAATGAACACCATGGTTTTGGGTGTGAGGAAAAGGAGGCACTGTGAGAGAGGTGAGAGGGGCCAGACAGCACCTCGTGTGATGCCACCACTCAGGTCGCTCTGCATCCTTGTGGTGGCGTGTATCTGAGCTCAGATCTGGATATTATTTGATTGTTCCTACCTGGAGGGGAAATACTGAGGATGATATGTGGATGTGAGGTAAAGCTGGCAGTCTGATTATTGACCCTCACGTGTCAAACTGGGATCATCATTACCTTGATTTGTACAAAAACTGATGAGTCATTTTCAACACAGCCATGCCCACTGGGACAGCATCTTTGTGTCAATAAGTCAAATGGAAACGATGTCGATTCTGGCATTGGAAACTTTTTTTTCAATTCCATGTTTCTGCTTGAAGGATTGAATGCTCCAACCTGTAGATGTGATTAAACCTGTTCAAAGGCCACATTTTTAAAAAACAGTACAAGTGCTTTGTCATCAAGGGGATATCCAATGCTGAGCTCCTGAGAAGCTGACAGGTTTTACCTTTCAGCCTTAGCTTTCTACTGCTGGTGCTCTGCACCTTCAGCCATATAGTCAGGTCATATGCATCCTGCTCTGATATCATAGCAATATAATGCAGCAATACTTCATTAAACCTTTATATGCTCTTGGTTGTCTGTGCTTTCCAACCATGTTAAATATACAAGTAACTGTATATGTGACAAACATATTCCTTAGTTTTAAATATATTTATTACTTTTTAGCCACATTAGCGTTTATGTTTTACATTCTGTATACAATCTAAGAAAACAGACCATTTCTTCAGTTTAATTTTAATGCATTTAAAATTTTGTGTCATTTTTTTTACACTGACTGTGACTCACAGATGTGATGCAAAGTCCAGTCGTCACAAGGCCTTTAAAGCAGATTCTGGCCCCAACTCTGTTACATTGAAACGCTGCACAAATGCACAGTCGGATAAATCAGAAACACTGTTGTGTTGAAAAAGTGA
>NC_084977.1:21721861-21816861 GCF_963691925.1 Scomber scombrus | reverse complement strand
ACACTAACATAACTGATGAGTGAAAGTAAAAGCAAGAGCATTATATAATCAATACATATCACAAAGCATAGGCTACAACAAGATGTATGTATTTAATTGAAAACCTTTGAGATTTTCACTTTAAATTACAGTTTAATTTGATGTTCGCCTTAGTAATCAGGTGATATGCTGATATTTTGGTAAATAAAAAGTTTATTTTTACTGAAAGCAACTAGAATCAGTACTATAGCAATATTTTAATAGTGGATCACGTGACTAGGTATAATGTAAAAGGAGCCACTCGTAATGATAAACCCACAGAGAATTTTCACATGACTGAGCTCAGCTCATTATAGCATTATAGCATCTATTAGCTGTTTTTTTGTTTTTTTTCTTTAGCACATAACTTTACTGTTTTGGTTCACTGTCACCGCCATTAGCGTTGTTTACCAGCAAATAATCTCTATAATCCAACTGTATACTACTTGCCCACCACAAAACAAAACAGAGCTAGAAGCAGAATGATTACTGGACCCACATTTATGTTGGCCAGAAATACAACTCCAAAGGAATGATACAGGATAATGTTGCTCCAGATGTGTAAATGAACAGCTGTTTGCAACAATCCATATCATCCTAAAAGGTGATAAAATGTCAGAGTTTGGTCTACAGCATGTTTCTGCTTCCCTCAAACGGCCAAAAAGTTACAATGGTTTAAACTGGCACCTACAGTTTTGACAGTGGATCAATCTGTACCTGTTTTGGGTTTTGTTTTGGACAATGTGTTGCAGGATGTTGCCTGGACTCCTATGAGAACTGATATAGAAACACTAAATAAACAGTAAGTATTTTTAACAGCTTCCACCTTTACCTCTGCAGGTTCAGAGCTGGCGCTAATGTACAACGACACCTCCGTGCTGGAGAACCACCACCTCGCTGTGGGCTTCAAGCTGCTCCAGGAGGACAACTGTGACATCTTCCAGAACCTCAGCAAGAAACAGAAAGACTCCCTCCGCAAGATGGTGATCGACATGGTGAGACTGCTGCACTTTTTACAAATCATTTAGTGATATCATTTTCTGCATGTGCTGCTGCTCTACAATATTGTTTCATCGCAGCCATACGGCAGCCTTACTTCATGTATCTGTTAACATCCTACTTTGAAATGGCTGCAGGTAAAATATTATCATACAGTGGACAATTGAAAACATTGACATAAAATTACAGTTGATGGTCTGTTTCTTACTTTTTTTTAAAACAATGTCTAGATGGACCAAATAAAGTTTTTGTTTTAAAAGGCAAAATAAGCAGAAAAGGATAAAATGAAGTGTACAAATGCAAGTGCAAGTGACTTTGTGACCTAGCAAGAACATCCAGAGCAATCTTAGTTCTTTTTTTCTTGTTAAATGTTGCTGTCACGTCTTTGTGTTGCATGTCTTTAATTCTGTATGATTTAAAAAGAGAGGTAATGTAACACATTGGACAAAAAAAACAGACTCCAGTGGGACCACCATGTCAGATGGTGATGTTGACAGTGGTCGTTGTGGTTTCATGTGTGTGTTTTTGTCAAGAACCCAAATGTTTAGAATTGCAGTGGAAAAGCTGAGAAGAGTGTGTGCCAAATCCCTGCACGGCAACGTGTCTCTGCTTTGTCAGAGTCAGATTTAGTGACCGTGAAAGAAAACATGAAGAAATGAAAAGACAAATAATCACAAACTGTCACTCGCCTTATTGCTAAACATACTCTCTTTCACTTCATATGCTATTTATATTCCTGCATCCTTCACTCAGCAACCATCAGAGTCTTCAGAACAGTTACAGGCCTTAGTTGTCTTTTAAAAAAATTGGAAAAAGTACTGCAACTTGAAGCGTAAACACTCATCCATGTTTTATATCTTTATGTGTGTGTGTGTGTGTGTGTGTGTGTGTGTGTGTGTGTGTGTATGTATGTATTGTCCTCATTAGGTGCTGGCCACAGATATGTCTAAACACATGAACTTCTTGGCGGACATGAAGACAATGGTGGAGACCAAGAAGGTGACGAGTCTGGGAGTTCTGCTGCTTGACAACTACTCAGACCGCATCCAGGTTAGAGCCCCCCCTGCTGACACTACACATAAGAACATTTAGTAATAGTGTGCAGTCATTATTGAGACATTAATTGATAAATACATTATGACTTAACATATTTCACTTACGATTGTCTATTAAACACAGAGTGACGGACAGCACAGAATTTACAAACTGCACAATGTGATCATTATTCTGTTGTCATTATCAGAAAATTAAAATTATTTTAAGCTAAAATACTCAAAGTGACAACTGAATAATAAGCGGGAGCTCTCAGGCATTTACAGCATATTGTTTTCTCATACAACAAACTTTACAGCTGTATGTTGACCTAGAAAATTTGTGTGAATGTGCTGCCACCTACTGGACACATACTGGTCACTGCAACTACAGTATACAGATAAGCTGACGTATTACAAAGATAAGATAAGATATTCCTTTATTAGTCCCACAATGAGGACATTTGCAAGTGTGTTATCTGCAATAGAGCGTTGATTTTGGTTACTGTTTCTGTTGAGGTCTTGAAAACAGGATAGAGTACATCTGAAAAAGTGCTTATAATGAAATCACCAACAGAGCCTGACACAGTGTATCTCCTCCAGGTTCTGCAGAACATGGTCCACTGTGCCGACCTGAGCAACCCGACCAAACCTCTGG
Organism: Scomber scombrus; assembly: GCF_963691925.1. Classification (NCBI taxonomy): domain Eukaryota; kingdom Metazoa; phylum Chordata; class Actinopteri; order Scombriformes; family Scombridae; genus Scomber; species Scomber scombrus. The sequence continues at coordinate 21,814,155 of NC_084977.1, read as the reverse complement.
AGATCTACCGGCAGTGGACGGATAGAATCATGGTGGAGTTCTTCACGCAGGGAGACAGAGAGCGAGACAAGGGCATGGAGATCAGTCCCATGTGTGACAAGCACAATGCCTCCATAGAAAAGAACCAGGTACCGACACACACAGACGGAGAGAAAACAGATAAAGATACAAATATACAAGTTTTGGGTGTTTGTCTGAATCTGCAGGACAAAACTGGGGGCCCTAAAATTATATTTTTATATTATATTATACTGTCATGCTGTCATGCACAGAATAGTGACAAAATGGCAATAGACACATTTTTTACCCTTTTATCCTTCTGTCCTGTCTTCTTAAATCACCTAAATAACATCTTAGAGATGTCATTGTTTGTATTTTTTACTCGTGTCATATCTGCTTATTATATTTATTATCAATCAATCAAACTGATGACAAGTAGGCCTATAGACCAAGGACAATGTAAAGAAAAGGAACAAAAACAAAGAACAAATTACAGAGAAAAAGAAACCAATGAAATGTAAAAAAAAAAAAAAAAAAAAAAAAGATTAAGGATTTATAATAAAAATCTAAAATAAAACTAAATCAAATCAAATCAAAATGTTATTCTTATGACTAGGTGGGATTCATCGAGTACATTGTCCACCCTCTGTGGGAGACATGGGCAGACTTGGTGCACCCCGATGCCCAGGACATCCTGGACACCCTGGAGGACAACAGGGAGTGGTACCAGAGCATGATCCCCCGCAGCCCCTCGCCCTCCAGCCCCGAGGAGCTTCCAGATGAGACAGGGACCGAAGGAGGAACTGTGGAGGTAGGAGGGCCCGTCCCTTCAGGAGGTGGAGGAAGTGGTGGAGGAGGAGGAGGAGGAGGGGACAAGTTCCAGTTCGAACTCACCCTGGAGGAAGAGGAGGAGGATGAGGAGGAGGTGGAGTCTGACCTGGAGAGCCCCCTAGAGGATGACCTCCAGTTGGGCACGGAGCGGCACCGGGACTCCTCCTCCTCCCTGTCTTTGTCTCCGGACCCTCGCAGCAGCAGCAGCAGGTACCGCCCCCCTTCTCCTCACCCGTCGCGGACCCTGAGTCTGGCTGCCATGCCGGTGCGGAGCCCCCTCCCCCACAGGACACTGGCCTCCCCGGGGCGGGAGGGCACCGACAGGGACAGAGACCTGAGCCAGGAGGGCGACGGGGTTGCCTGCCTCCGTATGGGCACGTAACAACCAGCACAACCTGCCCCGCCTGAGAGACACGAGCACCGGGTGTAGGGAGACGACGGCAGGGCAGGCCTTCACCAATAAAGTCTGTAAAATCACCACAGTCCCTTTACACTGGAGACACCCTCTCTGGAGAGCAGAGGAACGGTCCCCTCTCTGTTTTATTTTACTTTTCAGCAAGAAGAATCGTTTAAGCCTCTCTCTGAGCGCCCGATAGGCCTTTTGTGTCCCGTCCTGCTTTGTTGTAGCTTCAGTTCAGAGGGTCCCAGACAAAGACTGCTGCATTTTAACTGGGAAGAAGAGTTGAGCCAAAGCGAGAACAAAAATTAAAGGAAATGTCTTCCTCCAAAATAACTGTCTGTGACATTCGGACAAGAGCAGCGAATGAGGATCGTGGCGGTTCGACAGGGTCTTGGAAATTATTTTGCACCATAGTTTTAATTTAGGATATGAAAGTATTGAGTCTGGTTGAAAGAAGTGAGTATGATCTCTTTGTTTAAGCCTTTTGAGAGTGACATGCGAGATGAATCATTTTACCAAATACAGGATGCATATGAGCAGCGTTAAAATCGATGGACCTAAACCTCAGGGTATGACGAGAAACATAAATCTAATGTAGCACGGATGTAGTGGGTACCTCTGACCTGATTGATTTACCTCCAAACCAGAGACAACCGCGACTTTGTTAAACCAGTTTTGTCTCTACATTTAATTAAAACCCTTTAATAGAAAATTTGGCAACTGAAGCAATCAAATAATATTTATTTAAACCAGCTTGTAGCACCACAGAGATTGAACACTGAAGAAAACTGGGCCCCAGTCTCACCTGTTTAAAATACAAGACACCACCTGTATAATTAGTGTGAGCCTTTTTTTTTTTTTTACCTGAAATGATTTTAACTGGTGTCGTTGTTTAAGGTTTTTGATTTTTAAACAGTTCTTTGTCGTACAGTGGCTGGTTTTGTCTGTGTTTATGTGCTTGAAAAGCATTTTTTTATCAGGGTGCCTCCAGTCTGCAGTAGCACTTTACCGTCTCTGCCGTTCAGCTCTTATATTCAGTTACAAAGGGCTTCACCCACTGTAGGCCTACTGATCACACAAACACAGTGCAGGACGTCTGACTTGAGGTACCAGGAGGCTGGGCAGGAAACTAACTGACTGACTGACTTTCAGAAACTAGTGCAGCAGAGGATTTGATGGATTTAGACAACACCAAAACTCACAACCCTCTGTTGATCTGATGATTTTGGAGAGATAAGAATCCTGATTTGGGAGAAGCTTCAGAGACTGAAAATTCTGCAATATTTGCACCTCAGTTTCTTGAGCAAAGAATTTAAAGTTTAAATGTTTCAGTTTGTGGCACAAACAAGATCTGGAAAAGAGCTCAGTGCAAACAGATTATACAAATTAAAAAGTATTCCTCTATGACTGTACCATCCTCTTCATAACTGCAGCGTTGTTTGAAATACGTGAGATTAAGATTGAAAAGCTTATGCCTCATTTTTGCACTGCATCCTGCGATGACTTTCTGAATCTACAAAAGTTCCACAAAGTCCAAATAATCTACAAAGTTGTCGTCATCAGAGTCTTGATGGCTCTTTTTAAACACTTTTGCATCCTGTGCTGTAATGTGGTGCAATAAATGCTGTAACAATAAGGCTGGCAATATTTCATATTTTTGTTATTGTCAACAAATCTCATGAAAAGACCAAAACCAACAAGGTGTCAGTCAGTCTCTCAATACTCTCCAGCTACTTCCACTTGTCTATGGCTCTCATCCCCAAATCTTTCTTTAAAAATGGGTATTAATATATAAATTCTTATAAAAGGATAAATAATCTACAGCTGGTAGTTTTTAGCAAATATTGCTCAAACAGGAGCAGTGTTGCATTTGTTGGGGACTATTTTCAGCCTTAGATTTAGAGCTCTAGTGACGGCAGTACGGTGGATTGATAATGAATGTCTGACTCTGAATAATAAGCTATTTTAGACTTTTGCTACACAGACAACACATAATTTGTTAGAAAGATCAGGTGATTGTTGGTCATTTCATAGGATTTGTTGAGAATAAGAAAAATATGCTTCAACTGTGTTCGGCCTCACCTACAAAATTATGCGGGCAAACTTTTTATGAACTGACAGGAGCATGAAGGCTTTGAGCCACACTGTTATTTAATCTAGGAGCCGTTAATAATGAATTAAAAGCTCCCTCTTCTTTGCTTAAGCCTTAAAGGAATCTGAGCTTGAATGTTCTTTTTCTACAAAGACTATAACTATTTCAATTCATATTTTCACAAAAGTATTTTAAATAAATATTTTGTTTTGATGTCCAAAGTCAGAAGGGATCTTTTACCTCTACATAAGTCACCAGGTGTTGATTTCCCGCCCGGCCGTCAGGTGCTGATGTCGAGATTAACAAGGAGCACAGTTTCAAAAGCTGACAGAAATGAAGCGCCTGCAGTTCAAACTATACAGATCGTGTACCATCAGGTTATCAGTCTTATTTGGTAGATATAGTGCTCGACTGGGATGACTGTGTGCCATAAGTGTTGAAAACACACAAACACCTGCCAGCCTACGATGCTGTACATTTTTACACTAGAGATTTTAACCAGATGATTGTATCAAAGTCATTGACTTTATAGTGTTAGTTTTTACGAATGATAAATGTTAACAGTATTTAAAGCAGACAATTTATTAGATTTTGTGCAATTTAGGAGCCGTCTGTTCAGCCCTTTCCTAATCAGATAGCTGAGACTTCAGAATGTGTGTAGTTTCAGGAGTTCACGACTCTTTCTGTACCAAGTACATGTTCAGTCTAGACCAGTGTTTGTCGCCGTCACTGAGGTAGAAAAACCGGGAAGCAAGCAAGCACTACACAAGATTCAATGCACTTCCTGGTCAGACAGTAGTAGAAAACACTAGTCTTACAGTATTTCATTAAGTCAGCTAGTAAGCTTTATTGATCAGCCTTACATTCGATCGAGAAGGTTGGTGTGTTAAAGGATCAGTGTGCTGTTTTTCACATGTAGAGCCTCAGAGCATCATTCACTCACTTCTTCCGTGAATGTGTCTAGAACTTCACAGCTCTGGGAAACTAGAAAAGGAAGAAAACTGCTTATTTCCACGCCTTAAAAAAGACAAAGTAATGTATTAATACCATCAGACGAAATCCTCTTATTTCTTAAATGACAAAAGTTTTCACTGTTGGTTTCAGCTCGACATCAATTTCTGATTGTTCCAAAGAGTTTTTGTTGTGAAGATTAATCAAATAATCAGCTATAGTATGAAGAAAAGTGCAGATCTTATTTTCATGCTTTATTAATTGCAAGTTGTCTAAAGCTTGCAGTGTCAAAATTTATCGTAGATGCCTTCAAAACTCCACATGATGAAAATGCCACGTAAACTCCAGCAGCTTCAGACCTTTTAAATGGGAGGTACTGACTTCCTGAATTTACTTCTGTGCCATCTTCAGGCCAAAATTTCAGCTTTCAGTCAGTATATATTTAGGCAAGGCAGCTTTATTTATTTAAACCTATTGAATTTACTAAATTCTGCTTACAAGTGTTGGCATGAATGTTGCTTTGTTCTTTAGCACCAGCCTGAGGACAAACCAGTGTATTACAGTATGTGGCAGCTTAGCAGGGATTCATACTTTGTCTTTTAATAGAAAGTTGTTCCGTCAGTGATCCAGACAGATACTTCGTTATGTGTATAATGTTCACTTCTGGTCTGCCAACATCATTTGAGTTTATAGTTACCTGTTAAACAGCTTTCTCTCACATCTCCCCAAGTTAGTCTAAATGTTGATAATGTGTCAACTGTGTTTTCATTAAGATGGAAAAAGGAGCTCAAACACCAGCCAGTTACACATCAAGCCATTTGAAATATGAATAATGTCAAAAATATTAAGTTTAAAATCCTCTGCTTCTTAAGATTTGTTTGAATCATCTGGTTTTTTTCACAAGCAGTAGGTTTCTTGGTACAAGTAGGGTACCAAGCAAGTGATGAATGTTCAGGTGTCCAGTTATTCTGTAATAAACTGAAGCATCAGTTAGTTTGAAGTGGCTGACAGCCACCTTACACCACTGGAGTAAAGCTAAAGAAACTGCAATGAAAGAAAACAGAAAATAACTACTTTGACCTCTTGTTAAAAAAAAAATTCCTAAATTCTGAAGCATTTAACATGTGACTGAAATCAGTGAGGCATTTTCATCATGTGGGATTACTGAGTAATTTTAACATTAGTTTCAGATACACCAACAGTGTTCAGTTTGTGTCTCAGTGATGAACGGTGGTCTGAGGCGTCACATTGAATTCAGCACTGCGGCTCCTCACAGGAAGACATCAGTGCCATACAGTGTTAAATGTTGACGAGCAGGAGTGTCCCTGCTCTCGTTCAGTTATAATGTTGCGCTGATGCTGCCACCATTAATGTTCTTGCCGTCTAGTTTTCTCAGCCTCTGTGTTGTGCAAACTTCTATAAAGATATTTATTCTTCAAACATGTCTGTCGAGACAAAGTACTGTAAAATAGGACATTTAATTTTATGTTCTGGAGCCTAAAAATCAAGTATACTTTACAAGTATGTATACATCTGCCACTCCAATGTTTTTGTCAAAGAAAACTATTTTTGTTTCTCATTTTAAGCCAAAAGAGTCTCGGGAGTTTAGGGTGTTTTAAGTGGAAAATGCCAATAAATTATTTGGAAATTTATGTTGGGCTGGTTATTTTTTCTTCATTAGATGATTTTATAAGACTGTTTTCAGTGATAATAATGTCAAAACCAAACATGTAAGACAAATCGGATTTAATACACTTTCACATCTGAGAATACAAAAAAAACGGAATTATTTTGCTTGTGACAAAAAAACCCCACTATGATTTTTGTATGAAGCTAAATGTGTTAGTATGAATTTAATGATGTTACTGGAGCATTATGTATCATTTCAGTCTTCAGGAGCCAACAGACTTTGCAGAGTTGATTTTGTTTTGTTCAGCAGAAGCTTCTGTCCAGTCTGACTGGGGCTCCAGTGCAGGCTGGAGGTCTCACCCCCTGAAGACACAACACAAATATACAGTCACATCCCAGCATGAGACAGGACACACAACGCTAAAAGCTTCATTATAATACAGCAAGAAAGAATCATTTCATTCAACAAGTAGAAAAAAAGTGTTTATATGCAACTGTTTTTTTGTGTTTTAATTGAGATTGAAAAATTTGAGGATTTTGGGGGAATTGAAAGTTAAAATCTCAAACTTGTAAAAAGAGTCATATGAATGTGGAGATTCCTCATATCTCTAAGTGCAGAAAAATGAATCAACTCACCTTGTAAAGTTGGCAAACTAAATGGAAAAGAGATGACATGGCTTTGTCCTCCATCTCGTCTGTGTATTCCTGAAACAACAGTTGGATTTTTAGTCCTTTACAGTTAAGTCCACATTAGTTTTCAGTTTTGCAGAGTTTCATCAGCAACTCATGACTACAAAAGAAATCAGAGGTGGAGCAGCCTGATGGTCCCATATTTCCTCCATTAATTTAATTTGAATTCCTTCCATCTGTTACAAATCAGCACAAACTGGTCATTAGTTACTTCCAACATCATAAAGACCATTTCATTTTATACTTCTACTAGAATCTCTTCTTTACTGTTCAGCATTTTTTAACTTGTATCACTGAGCCAAAAAAAAGAGTTTTTGCATATTTGCTCCAAAATGATCTTTTATTAGACAAACTAATGAAAAATTAACTGTGCAGAAGTTTTTACCCCTTTTATCATCACGTATAAACTGTCAAATTCAAAATCCTCAGATCTCATATTAAGGTTGTAACTAAAATGTTTTGAGCTATAATATGTCCATCCTTCGTAAGTAGTCCAGAATGCCACTAGTGTTTTACCCCGTTGAAAGTGACCCAGGGGACATGTGTGTGGGCAGGATTCAGAGCTCTGGTCATGACAGCGTTAGCGTGCATCAGCTGGTAGCCCAGACCTCCCTTCACACAGGAGTCGACTCTGGTCCAGGAGACGGAGGGAGCGTAGAGCTGCAGACACTGAGACGACAGGAGGGAGTCAGCACCAAAAAACATTAAGATATGCAATCAAAAGTTCTTTTAACACTTTTAATTAATGCCAAAATCCCTAAAAGCTGTCGTCACTGCTAACAAATCTGTTGGTCTGATGAGGATGTTAAACGTGCTTCGTTTGTGACACATGGGGAGGGAGTCGTGTTACAGGTTCACACCATCACCCTCTGTGCAGACACACTGACCATACAGGAGGACAGACAAGAACCTAAACCCACCTGTGAACAACAGTAACTGTGTTACAAGACCTGGAATCGTTTCCTGATCTGAGGTAATGTTTCAGAAGTTTGTATTACAGCAAAATCTATTGAAATTTAAGACGTCTGACTCAAACATTTAGTTTAAGAATTTGAGAAAAGGAGAGACAACCCTGAAAGTCTCTGTTTACATTGAGGCAGAGCAGCCACATAAACTAATTGCATTGCCTTTTATAATAATCATCATGATTTTACACAGTTAAAATAATTATAGGAGGTCAATTTTACAAAGCTGTGGATAATTGTTATGTACATTTTCTGACAGCTTGTGTGCACACTGCTGTAGAACAATTAGTCTATTAATTGATTAGTTGCCAACTGTTAAATTAATCAGCTATTTTGATTATCAATATATTGGTTAAGTCATTATGTCATTTTCCAGCTCCTTAAATTTGAATATTTTCTGGTTTCTTTAGTCTATGATAATAAAATGAATATTGTTATGGACAAAAGATGATAATTGAGGACGTCATCCTGGGCTTTAGGAAACTCATCAACATGTTTCCCCATTTTATAGAGAAAACTAATAAGAAAATAAGAGACAGATTAATCGATAAACAATTCAGCTAAAGAGAATAATTTTTAAACATTTCATTACAAAAAAAAATGTAGGTGTGCTTTACATTAACACATGAGCAAACACCTGCCAACCCAAAGAAGGTAAACAACTCAGATCCACCCCCAAAAACACAGACATTCATTAGCAGAAGAAAATAGAAAGTTTTCCATTTTCCTTTGAATGTGAACACAGTTGTGACTGATCTCAGGTCTTTGTTATGGCCACAATGCAATGCAAATAAAAAAAAAGTAAATATTTTTCTTTGAATACTCACAGGCTGGGCAGCATCGAGGACGTTTGCAGCTGATTCCATGCAGTTGATGATCTGAAACGCTGAGTGACCCGTCAGATGGATGATACAGGCCTGAAGAACAGATTGATTCATCTTCTGTTAACAGGATATCATGTGATAAAGATAAGAGATGACAGAGCTACAGTATCAAACCTCAATCATGTTTCCTTGGCATTCAGGCTCTCCGTGCTGACAGGTGAATGGAGAATTTGCTGATGGAAGTTCCTAGAAGAGAAAAATGTGTGAAAATAGATATTTTCTTCATAACTGTCAGTAGGATTTCGTTTGTATTAACAGGACATATCAGCGTACCTTTGCGTTCCCGTAGGGGACCAGGGTGACTGTCATGATGTCCTGCAGCATCGTCCAGGTGGGGAAGAGCTGCTGAGCGATGAAGACTCTGCAGGCTGGACACAGACTCTCGTAGTACAGAGTGACAGATACTGGAGGAACAGTCTGGTTTGGCTTTATGGCATTTAACTCCATACACTGCTTCTGCACCTACACAAGAAAAGAAACACGCACAGATTGTTCTCCAATGTGTTCCTTTGTAGTCACAGTATGATCGGATTCCTGCCCACAAGATTTCCTGAAGTGAAAAAAGTTTGTGTGTTACCAAATATAAGTCTAATTTTTTAAATGAACAATTATGAAAATAATAGTTAGTTGCAGCCTTATTTTTCATCCAAATACTGATGTGAGCATGGACCAGATCCCATTTGTGTCCAAGAAAAGAACAAGGAAGTCTGTTTGGTTCTCACATTGCAACTTGATTCAATTATAGTTTCTTGAATGTGAGGACGCTTCACTGTAAACTGAGCTTCAGAGAGTGACTTGCTAAGGACATTTTATATAATGTAGAACAAACAATAGAGATCAAGAAGAATTTATAAGAATAAGCTTTAGGTGCAGCACTACAGTAACACAGAGCAGCACATTATGGTGAAAACTTGAAAGCTGTCCACCAGTTTTCCCCCAAATCTTTCAGTCATGTTTAAAGTGATTAACTGTTTGTGTTTTTTGACCCAGAGCTGCTCCTCCAGTCACATGAAAAACCACTGGTGCTCAATTTCTGAAGCATGACTCTCATTTAAGCCCTCGCCAGAGAAAATATGAACTTCACTGAGCTTAATCTTTCATGTTTTGGGACTAGAGAGACAGTGATAAACAGCAATCTTCACTTCCTCTTTTCTCAGAACAAACGGACTTACCTAGATTTTTAATATACACGAGGAAAACTGTGTTTAATATTTGGGATATATTGACAAGGGCATATATTTTCACTGGAATCAGATTAAGAATCTTGTGATTTGGACCAAAAACAAACATATTTGGCTGAATTTTTTTTCCTTTGCTGGTGCAATTATAGCTATATATCACTTCATATTGCTCGGCATATGAATTGAAACGTTTCATTAGCATAGAGATGATTCAATAAAGATTAGCTCTGCCATTGTGTTTATTCTATTTACTTAGTTTCCCCGTCATTATTTAGTAACAATAGTAGAGACTAATACTTTTGTTTTAGGCTCTTTAGCTCAGTTTCTGGTCACTATGGTAAGGCTTTTCTTTTTTTTGCCAGTGTGTTTATTCTACTCACCTTGCACTCAATTGCTATTTCCAGGGTGCGACACCACTGTGATGGGGGATAATGACAGGAGGGTTTGGGATGAGATCCATAACTTCTCCGGCTGGTACAGAAAAGTAAAAACACCGCCAGCAATCCTGACAGCTTCATGTTTAATATCTGGAGAGAAGTCCGCACAGCACTGAAAGGAGAAAAGACTGAAGCTGCTGCTCCTCCTCCGCGTGGCCTAATTAGCTCCATCAGCAGCTGATTAACGCCAGGTGTAAATGCTGCTGCTGCCTTCACGGAACCTCGGAAACTCCTGCTTCTGGCTCCAAATGTCAGTAAAGAATAAAGAACACAACCGTAAATTGTCGACTTGTAATAGTGAAAAAGCCTCCATTTAAAATACAAACTCATATTATGGTAGGAGGGCTCCTTTTGGTGGTTGCACAGGGGCAGAATAGTTTTTAAAAGCATCTACATTTAAGTTTTCTTATCAATTTAAACGCTCCTTATCAGAAAGAAGCCAGCGAATGTCTCAATTGTACACTTTCATGTAGAGGCTCAAACTGTACAAGCCACAATACTAATAATGAACCCAGGAAAAAGTTTCAGCTTTTCAGGAAGAAACAAAACTTGTAGGACCGTTTGACAAGCAAGGGGAAAAACATAGACTGTATGAAAAAACAGTGAGCGATGAAGAAAGGAAGAAAACATGCGCCATCTTGCTTTTTTGTTGTTGTTGTTTGCCTGGCCATAATACTCCGTCGTAGCACGACGACCCTTTAAACCTGACCATGAGCAGTTGTGTTCAAGAAAGCAGCTACACCTGCTCAGCAGCGGTAAAGTTGGCTCCACCGCAACTGGTGACACCATATTTAGTGACCCATCAGATTCTGTGACCTGCTGATCTTTAAGTCAAAGCACAAGTTAAGTATGATGGAAAATAAAATTAAAAAACAACTCAACTAAATTTAATTACAAGCAAGATTATGAATGCAGGATGTTCCAACACTGCAGGTCACGGACGGCGGGCCAGGCCAGGACAAGAAGCGGTGGAACAAAGTTTGCAATAGTAAAAATATGGGTCCCTCAAGAAAAAGGTTGCGAACCACTGGTCTACAGTCTGACCTGCGGCTAAGTTTGATGCACTTCATTGACGTCACAGTCCATGCGAAGTTCCTCTAAAGGTAAGACTCATATTCCCATAACTCTCTGCTCTATGATACGGTTTGGGAAGTGATATTAATTATTTGATATTATTTATGGCTGTCATGTGTACATTATACCTTCATCTCTATGTGACACTTCATAACCTACACTGGTTATATCATGTTATTGTACTATGGCTTCAGTGGATGACGCTAAAGCTATGACTATTTTGAATGGCCACTTCTCACTGTTTTGCACCCCCACTGACTATATAATAATACACAGTCAATGTCAATATATCTTACCAAAGTTTTGAGTCTTATCCTGGTTTTGATCATAATCAGGATATGATGTTCACATGAACATGAGAAACCTGGTCATTCATATCTCTGTGTACATGATTCTAACAGAATCAGGTTTGTGTCTTGATATTTCAACATTTTAGCCTCTGTTGTCAGTACCAGCAAAGAAAGTTCACAAACCTAGATAATATGTTTATATGGAACAGTATGGCTATTGGAGTACTTTGGGTAGTATATCCAGGTTTCTCAAAACCAGGTTGAGAATGTATCCAGGCAGTAAATGTATGTAATGTACTGTATGTCTTGTCTATATGTCTGCATGTCTATATGTCTTGAAACTGTTAGATGCTTGTAAAATCATAATGTTAAATGTGGTATAAGGTGTTTTCAGTCTTCATAGAATTGATGTGTAACCTAGCAGATTGATATAGATCATATATAGATCAAACTGTGGTATTTAGTGCTCATCAGTTGGTTAATCAGTTAGTCAATTGTCAGAAAATTGATCACCAATGATTTTTATAATCGGTTAAAACCTTTTGAGGGTTTTTTTTTTTTTTTTTGGGGGGGGGGGGGGGGGGTGTTAGGAAAAATTCAAAATCAAATTCAAATATTAATTCTTCTTTATTTAATCTTTTATGATAATAAACTAAATATTTGGGTTATGAACGGTTTATCATGGCAAAAGAAGGCATTTGAGGACATTATCTCCGCACCAACAGTGATTAACATTTTTGGACATTTTATAGACTAAATGTGTAATCTATTAATCGAGAAAATAATTTACAAATTAATCACATTGTAAATAATTGTTTGTTGCAACCCTAAAGGTGTTAATAGTGTTTGCTTGTATTTTCTGGTTTGGTCTTAGGTGAGTAATTCCACATTACTTTAATTAAAAAGCTATATGTAGCGCAACACAATGTTGTCACTCTTTAAACCATTAAATTATGACTTACTGTAATAGAACACCACCTAAATGAAAAAGTATTGCAAAAATAAATGTATCAATAAATAGTCACAACAACTGATTATCATCTCAACTTTATTTGGGGATCTGAAAGTGCATACATGAACAATGATGTTCTGAAGTAGGTAAAGAAGGGTTTTACACCAACAAAAAAGGTTTTAGATTTCTTCAGATATTGCTCCTAAAAGAAATACAGGCTAATCCAACACCCAATTATGGACAAAATGCACAATTTTACTGCATAATCGATGCAGTAAACAAACATTTACAATTAAGGTATTTTCTCACAACAATAGGTCATTAACTAACTGCAGCTAAATGCTTTTGATAAAAGCAGAACGATAAGTCCATACAGCCACAGTGGAAAAGTAAAAACCAAAGTTACAGATACATGAACAGATTTACATTTGTTTGAATGTGATGCAGAGAAAAGTAGAGGTATTTGATCATATACACAGCTCAAAGTGAAACAAAACTCTTCTACATATATCAAGTCCCTGGATTTCAAACATGTATTGTTGTAAAATATTGATAGTGAGTTTTTAAACACAAAGAAAAAAGAACACAAAATCTTGCAGTGTTCCTTTTAAGAAGACTGCGGTTCTGTTGGCAAATGCTACTGCTACATACCACCTCATCATGAGACGGAAGAAAGTTGATGGAGTTAGTTTATCCTTTCAATGGTAGCCAATCACTGTGTGAATGTAAATCTACCTATCAAATCTTAACCCATCCCATAATCACAACAAACCAATACAAGACATAACCTTTCCTGAATGTACATACTTTGCCATCTCTTCTCACCAAACCTACATTACCTCTACGTTCTATACCTACATAACCCGTCCTTAAACTTAACTTTATCTGACCTCATACCTAAACATCCACCATTTCTGTACAACAATCCCCTTATCACACTTGAAGAATTACACAACAGCTTGTACAATGGTTGTGTTCAAATTTGTGTTCAGTGCAAACATTTTTGAACATTTAGTGCAAATGGTTTTTCGTTATGTTTTACAATATCCATGCAAGGCAATTCCAGTATAATTAAGGTTAGGCAACTAAAACTATTTGGTTAAGGTTGGGGAAAGATTGTCGTTATGTTTAAATGTACAAAAAATGATGGATGGTGTCCAATAACAGTCAAGCACATTACAAAACCATGTGCCACTTTAGCTTTCACACTGCTACACTTTGACATCTCTACACAACTCCCTGCATAACCACTGAACATTTTCATTGGATGTTCATATTGGATGTGTCCTGCAGGATCAATCAATATGAACACAATGAACTGTATGTAAAATACATTCCCCTTATAACCTCACTACCATTAAAACCGTCACTGTGACATTACACCACAGAACCTGACAACAATGTTATCTCCTTAAAAATACACATACAACATTTCCCTGCATCTCAAACCCTTCAATCAACCACATCAACCCAAGTAAGTTGACTTAGATAACTACAGTCAATTAGAAAATCCTTTCTAAGGTGTCTGACTGGTGGTAATTTGTTTGGAGCCAATCAAAGGTTGATTTGTTATTACTACATCAGACAGGCTGATTTAATCTTCCGTGCCACAAATTCATAACATCTAGCACAAAATAGCTATTGCTCCGAAGGAAGATTTAATCTTGTTGACTTCAAACCCCCTTGCTTGGAGCCCAGACACAGTTGTCTCCATCACATTACTTAAGTGGCAAATTCAAAGAATAAAGTGTAGTCGGTTGAAATGGCTATCACTCATTTTTCTTTCATTTAGTCATGAACATTGCATTTATGATGTTGAAACTTAAGTTAGCTAGCTAAATAGCTTACCTAAATAAACTGAATACCTACATTAACATTTGTAGAACACTTCAATCTGCTTGTAAGATTTTCCTCCATCAGCGCACTTACAACAGTATTTTCTATAGCGCTGTGTATTAGGCTACATATACATATAACAACAAATGTGTGATGGTATTGGGTATTAAAGCATGGGTCATGAGAACATCCTAATTTGACTTTCTCAAAATGCCAAACCACATTTTTGCACCAAGCTTCTTACCAAAACACACTATTCATTATTTGAAAAACTTGCAGCTGAAAAATCATGACACATTTTTATATATGAGACAGTAATAAGACAGTAATAAGATATGAGACCCCGATTATTATCGTACACAGTAGTAATAATTTTGAAATGCATTTTCACAATCTCTGGGAACTACTCTCTTTTTGTTTGCAGAGTGATGAAACATTAAGATTACAAAAATAGACTGATGACGTAAAAGAGATCAAATAGTGTACATACAATTTAAAAAAATACAGTTGTCTACTTTACAGAACTAAATACTCCATAAAAATGCCACCCAGAAACAAATACTTCTTCAAAATTCATATTAGTGCTTTATCAGTGCTACAACATATCAATCTCATCAGCAACTTGTCCATATTTAGCACCACCACATTTCCACCTGCTTCACTAACAGGTTGGATGTACATGAAGACGGTCACAGTATCTCCACCTCAACTGAGATACCTATGTGCAAATGCTATGCTCTAAATCTAAACCTCACAGAGCAGTGGTGTAGTCTGTGATGTGCAGGAAAATATGCAGGCTACAAAATGAGCTGGGATATGCCATGTTTTTTTTGTTTTCTTTTTTCAAAAATTCACATTATTAAATGTGTTTCAAATAAGGGATTTAATTTAATACTCATCTATTCATTGCACAAACACAAAAATGTATGCGATAATAACGGACAGACAGTGCATCCTATTAACTCAACGAGCCTTATGTAATTTATGTCTTTTTAGGTGCATCAATCCATGTTTACTGTAGATAAAATCACTATAAGATAAAGGAATTTCAATAATAAACATCATTTAAGACCAAACACAAAGAGTCTAATAAGGATGAAAGAGCAACAGTCTGAGGAGAGTAGGTACGTGTCACACAGTTTCCCCTCTATTTCCTACTAGACTACACTGTCCTCATTCCTACACACAGGAGTGTAGTACTATTTATCTTTTATCACTGATCAATAAAATACTGTTCAAGCAAGTGATCAAAATTTCAGATTTTCTTTCTAGCTTTAAAGAGTAATTACACTCAGGTTTAAAGTCCTCTTTGCACTGCCATCTAGTGGTTGTGGCACGCTCTGTCCACAACCTATTGGATGATTGCAACACCACATCACAGCAGCATGACCATACCTAGAATGATAGTTTTTGTATTTGCTGTGCTAAAGAAGACCGATAATCTCAGTGAGGTGCATTTGAGGAAAACCACAGCACTGAGTTTAGCACCAATGATGGAATCAAAGCAAAAAAAAATGGAGGATTTCACAGAATACGGCTAAAAATACACACATTTTATATCTGGTGGTGGTGAGCTTAAAGTACCTGGACCAGAATCAAATCAGTGCCTAATTGCTATGTCCATATTATATTTACTAATTCATATAATACTTTTGCACAGTGATGGCATGGCAAAATCAACAAACAATTTCACTACTTCAAAGTAGAAATTAGATACAAACTTTCCAACTCCCTTCATGGCAATAAACATAACAAAACTTAATAACTTAAAGTGTACCAGGGTGCAAAATTAACTAGTTCGTCCACTGGCCAAATGGCTAGTGAATGCTTACATTTTACCTTTTTTTACATTTTTTGGCTAGTGAGTGAAGCAAATCTACCAGCCACTTGCATAATTCACATCATTTTGCCAGTGGCTGGTGCTACTTTTGTGCCCTGAAGGGTACACAAGAAGCACAATTTGTTTCAGTAACAATTGCTAAGCCAGAAGTACATTTAAAGTGATACTTCACTCAAAATGGACTCACTCTGTAGACTTGAAAGGTGGCTGGTAAACTACCTACTCAACGTATCCACCTTCAAGCCTGTGGAAAATTAGCATTTGATACTAAATAAATACGTAGTTCTTGAAAATAAAGAAGAAACTTATAGATAGAGAAAATATACATATTGCAATTAAACTAGTGACAAAAAGTAAAAATCAGTTGCCGTTACTCATATGTAAGCTGGATAGTAATTGACAACCCTTAAACCACTTTTCTACTGCATGGTACAGCTCGACTCAACTTGACTCTATACGCTTGGAACTGTCCTTTTATGGTTTTCCAAGGGTAACATTTGTGGATAGTACCTGCTACTTTTTTGTATCTGTTGAGGTATCACCTACATGGAGGTTATTAAATTGTGGTGTGAAAACACTGCAGACCACTGATTGGTCAAAGAGAATCGTCACTTGAATCATCATTTGCACAACATGTAATATCTTCTGTATCTTTTGTTATGCTGCATTCAGCTTCCTCTGAAACAAACTTTATCTCCTTGTTGTGAAAAACACCCCCAGACTGAGAATCAGGAACACCACCCCTTCAATATCTTCCATTGTTCATGTTAGTGTTGCGTTAAAGATTACGCCACAGCAGTTTCAGGGGAGCCTCACTATGATGTAGCTGCCATGACTAACAGCTACATTGAGGGGTTACTATCCATTCTGGGCGTCAAAAGTGAGTAGAGTCGAGTCGAGCCGAGCCAATACCATGTAGTGGAAATAACTGATACTTACAGCTGCAGTTTTTTCTATAAAAATAGTTTGAATGATTCACTGATTCACAAGCACCAGTTCATCTCTACTCACAAAATACACAATCAAAGAGACTCCCTGTTTAGAAAACCTGCTAGCCCTGGGTAGGTCTGAAATGTAAACACATTTTGATTTTAAATGAGATTCATCATTATTGACCATCGTTTTGATTATGCCTCAAACTTAAGAAGAAAAACTAGATTTCATCCTAGATTTCCACTACTGTTTGCCAAAAAATATTATTTCACAGATACACCAACAAACACATTAGAAACAAATGAATCCAAATGTATAGAATAATTTACATTCTATGGTA
This sequence comes from Scomber scombrus, assembly GCF_963691925.1. Taxonomy (NCBI): domain Eukaryota; kingdom Metazoa; phylum Chordata; class Actinopteri; order Scombriformes; family Scombridae; genus Scomber; species Scomber scombrus. Next base: position 21,796,830 of record NC_084977.1, on the reverse strand, counting down.
ATAATCTGTGTTTGGTCCACAATGACTGGAATCTCACCTTGTTAGGTTGTAATTTACTAACTAGCAAAGCTAACTTACACACTTGCGAAATATACTGTACATTGAAGTAACAGTACAATTTTGTGCAGCTCCTTATTAATACTACATATAATTTGTATATACAACACTCAATGTATTTTATTAGTTTCCTGGTCAAGCTTTTGTTTTTAATATTATTTCTGTTTAAAACTTTATGTAAATGCAACTAGTACTTTCGCCAATCTAGTGGGTATAGTTTTTCATTTTTGTGATGTAAATTTACTGTTTGCAGATGCCAGGGTAAATAACGTCTGTGAAACCTACTTTTACAAAATAATAAAATATAATGACTTAAATATAATGGTGCAAACAGTTATGCTGTATGCAACTAGATTCTATAATAAAAATTTTATGATAGCTGTTTTCTATACCCATTGTGCTAACGTAGGAGACAAGACATCAGTCCTGAGTCTAAAATTGCGTTCACACAGATTACACAAATTTGTGTAAACATAAATTGCAAATATTTGGATATTTGTTACATTGACTGTTTGGGGATGAACAGCAAATGACAATTTTTTTGTCATTTGCCCCTCCAGACGTGTAGTAAGACATATAAAAATACTCTGGAACAATAACATATCTGATATTGGTTTTCTGCAACAACAAAAAAAAGGGAAAAAAAGAAATTATAATGATCACTTAAAAATCCTTAAAATAACATCTACTTTCTCCATCATTCAAAATTCCAGTATCTATGAATATTTAAATATATACATGGTGACATACCAGCAGTGCAGCGGCTTCTCTGGCTCATGGTTATGGCGTAAAGAGTGTTTGGGAATCTTCTCTTATGTGAGTAAATGTGCAGATAACACGACCAGTGCAACTAGGCCAAGAAGGTACTGTAGAACTAGTGAACATTATCAAAACTCGGCACCGAAGTTCAGAATGATGCTCAGCAGACTATAATGGCTCAGAGAAGCGTGCACAGAAGCAGAAGAGTGGTAAGCGGACTGGTCTGTTGGCCAAGCTAAAAGTTGATGTGACTAGGCCGACTATTCCATCGCTCTTTCTGGTCAACGTTCGCTGACTTAATAACAAAATGCATCTGATCGGACTGAGGCTGAGCGTTCATCGGGAGATGAGGAACTGTTGTGTTTTTCTCCTGATGAAAACTTGGTTAAACAGCAATATGCTGGACTCAGCTTTTCAACTCGACAGACTGCTACTTCTGTGTAGATTGCACTCAGCTATCAGGGAAAACCCGAGGAGGTAGACTCTGGATATAATTTATCTTTAATTATAAATGATTGGTTCCTTAGATTAGTGATGTATGAAATCCTGCCTGACTGAATCCGTTGTCCTGAATCTGACTGTCCTTGGTACACTGCAGTTTCACAGTGGAAATGCTCAGCCATGGCGTCGACTTCTTATTTCACCACTGATATGTCTTGTAACGTTAGAAAAACACCACATGGACATGTTCACAAGGTTAAAAACTAGATTTTCCCTGGAGGGGGTCTTTAACATATTTCAATACAAAGAGAAATATGATGGATAAAACAGAAGCACTTAAAGGCACTTTTCAATCAGAACTGGAGATCTAAAACACCTATATGTTATCCCTATACTTTAGGCTCCAAAAGCCCCATGAAAGCTTCTGGATCATTCACTCCAACCCCAAATCCTCTCAAAGACATAGAGAAAAATAAAAAGTCGGATTCATCAAAAACTAATCTGAACCAAATTGATACCTTGCATGAAAAGTAAGAAAATTATGGTTATTATTACAACTATTTGCAATGTATACAGAACACAGAAATGCTTTCAGTCGTTGACTGTGCCTCATGTTTGCTAACACTTTGTTATTTCTGGATGAGCTTAAAGCAACACATAGACTACACTAACTTTACCATGAATGTCCCATTTTTCTACAACAACAAAAATTACTCATCAGAATAATTTGAAAGGTGCAATAATCAAATAAGAAATATACACGCAAGATCTATAAATACACCCCAGAAGTAGAATCCATGAATTTGTACGAGCTTTATATTTAGTCTTATCTCTAATGGTCTGAAGACATGTGGAAACATGCAGAGTGAAGAATTAAATGAGTTTCATTACCCTTCAGTGCTTTACTTCCTGTGAAAATCCTAATGTAAAAACGAAAATATTCACAGATGTCTGTCAGGAAATTAAATTATATCCATAATCACTAACATAAGTACAATTTTTTTTCAAACCAGCAACATCAATATGTGAAATCACATACGCTTTCTAAGAAATGTCTTAACTGCAATCTCTGTCTGTGTGTGTTCAGATTTTCTTTGTTTTTGGCTAAAGTGCTGGTGTGTCTCTTCAGTTACTACATTACCCATAATGCACATGTGCTGGGTAGTGCATAGTCCCACCCAGAGCTCAGTTCCCCAGATGCAACATAAACACTGCTGCACAGATTTCTATGGTTTTGTAATATATTCTCTACATGGATGAAACAAATTCACTTTTACAGCTTTTGAAAAAGTGAATTGGGCTCAGAGCACTGAGTACTGTCCAGGTAGTTGAAAGTTACAAATGTTACAAATGTTTGAGGTATAAGGCAAGAGTGGCCAAATCTTGACACAAAGGCTATGTATGACAGTGCCAAAGTCCATACTAGATTTTGAAAGGAGGAAAAACATAGCTAGACCGGCCTCTATAGGCTATGACCACACCCAGCTGTGATGTAAAGTGGCGCTTTTAGTGCCACAGTACATCACTGAGTGTGGAAAAAGCATGTTGTCACCACTAGTTGTTAGGGCGCCAGATTATTAGACTGAGTGAAGCTACTCTTAAAGTATTTCTGATTTCTTGTTTGCCTTTCAGAAGAAAAATAAAAAAACGGGTGCTGAAACATTTATAGTCTGGATTAGTCCACCAGTGCACTATACAGTTCTGTGCGCAGTGACAATAAACTAAATAATTTTTCTGTTTTGATTTTTATCAATATAAAAGCAATCAAGTTAGTATCAGTATCCTTAAAGTCAGATACTACTATCCTGTGTTACCCTGATTTTGTCATTAAAACTGATGGATTGTCACAACTTTCATATTCATAGGTATGGGGAAACTTACTGAGAACATAATTAGTGTCGTCTTAACGAGGCAAAATTTCAGTAGTACTTCAGTACAGCTGCAAAAGACTCCCAATTGTGTTTTGCAAGCTGTATGTGCAAATGGTGAGTAAATGGGCTCTTAAATATTAGAAATAATAGCTTTTTAAAAGGATTATTTCAAAACAAAGCTTCAGTCTCACTTTTGACAGCAAACTGACAGCTGGGAACAAAACTGAGCAATCCAAAGCAATGACAGCAACCTAATCGTCCCTTAAACTGCTTAAGAAAATCTGCTTGAAATAACTCAGCTTAAGCATTTCACTGACTTTTGCTCAGTAATGCTTTTTTTGTTTTGCTGTGACATCAAATGAATGTTGGATTTTAGTTCTCTAAATCTTATCGCTCAAATTGTTAACATTTGTTTTATGATGACAACACTGACCAGTACTGCTGGGAAACAGTGTCCATACGGGTGCATCGTCAGTGCTAATACAGTGAAGCTTTGGGAAAGTGCCATCAGGGTGGCGTGCTGGTGTTTTTCTCAGCTGGGCTGCTGGCTGAGAGCAGGCCAGGCCAGGGTTACATTCAGCTGCTGGTTGTGCTGGATTAGGGATGTGTGTCGATAGTGGAGGACCAGCTCTCTCAGTGAGGAGTACAGGTTGTAGGGCTCAGCGAAGCCGTACCCTGTGGACGTCCTGTAGATCACACAGTGCTTCACATCCCCGTCCACGCTGCACGAGAGGAAACCTGTCACTTTCTGTGCACAATTACCACTTCCAACAAAACATATAATAATACACTCGTTTTGACACCTAAATCCAACACGGTTAAGGTCAGGGGGTTTAATTTGTATTACACCCACATGTGCCAAAATATGTGCTGTCATGGCACTTCGGCAATATAGATAAAAACATCAACCTTCAGGCGGTGTCACATGTTAGAAGCCCTAATACACAAGGTAAATAAATCAATTTTAAAGGCTTCATTGCACATTAATTGTCAATTTTCATGTGATCAATTAGGATTGGCAAATAAATGATCATATATCAAAGTTAAAATATTGTGAATTTTACCTTCTTTTTTTAAATGCCTAAAACAAACAAATCTAAAAGTACTCACACAACAGAGCAGGCAAAGGAGCCTCTCTGAGTTTGGCTGTCTCTGATGAGAAAGGTACCATCCCTCCTCCCCCTCAGCAGCTCTTCTGCCTCCTTCCGTCTCATTCCTCCAACATACCAACTCTCCTCCTGGTGCGTGTCGTCTGCCAGTGTGTATGGGCTGTGGGAGGTTGGGCAGATGGTAGAGGTAGATGGGTTAAAAGAAAGCATGCATGCAATTCACAGCACATTTAAATATCCATTAACTCATTATTCTCCAGATATATTTCATGAACTGCCCTTTACCTGACAATATAAGTTAAAGCATGCTTTCACACTTCAGTGAGCTGTACTTGAGATTAAATTTCCAAAATTGACAAAAGATATTCCTGTAATTGTCTATTGAACTGAATAAATGATTATACTCACTCTTCTTCTTCATTCCTGATACCGAGCCAGTCGTTAATCTGAGTCTGACCGGTTCCTTGCTGGGTGAGCCAGCTGTAGCATGGACAAGATAAGATAGAGGACAATCCTTTTAACTTGGACAAAAAAACACATTTTAGTGAAACTAAAGCTGAACTAAACCAAAGTGGGTTGTTTTTTTTAAGTGCTGTTGATGCATTATAATAACCTCATTCTTCTATAAGATTCTTCTAAAAAGACTCATTCAGGTAAAAACACAACCCAGTAAAACATGACTAGAGAACACATCTGCATATTTATATTTACTGAAGACCAGGAACAGGAACATGCCGAACGTTTAGACTCAATTTCCATCAGGCTCAATATGTGGACATTCACAGCTGTGGCAACACCAATGAGAACAGCTGACTGTCTTTTTTCTATATTTACAACTCAGCTGTTTGTGAGTAATGCGTGTTTTTGAACTGAACATCAGAATATATTTCATCTCATGTCAGCTTGTTATCTTATTAACAAAAGTCTTATTAGCACATCTGATTTACGCTGCGGTTTAGCACCCAATATGGGGTGACATCTTATGCAGACATCCTTTTATTTATTTGTAATTTAAAGATAGATAAAGATTGATATCACTTTATATGATCTGTATGTAGCTGTACACCGAAGTTGCAGCTGAAGGTTTGAACTTACAGCAGGTATTGATCTCTGATCGTCCTGAGCTGCACGAGGTCAGGCTTCAGGCTATTCATTTTGCGGTCGACCTCCATGTGAGCCAGCACCTTCCTTCTAAGCTCCTCCTCCAACTTCTTCTTGCTGTTGTGGATCTCTTCCACACTCGACTGCAGCTCATCAGAGTTGTTTTGAATCCTGGGAGGAGAGGAGAAGAAGGAGAAGAAACAACTTTAGTAAACAATTCCAAACTTGGTAAATTGTTGTGAACCATTGACTGTATATAAATACAGATGCCATCACAGCTCCTCAAAACTGAAGCCAAAACATCTTGATTGCCACCTGGTGGCTGTCTGCAGTATAACTCATACATCCTGCCCTCTCCATGTTAGCAGATGGGACATGAGCCACACCAAAACAAATCAAATCGCACATGAAATCTTTTGTTTTTTCCCCATTTCTGTAATTCTACTTTAGGATTATTTTGTCACATTGATGTTTGTCCATGTGCTTGTTTGTCTGATAAGTTTGTTTTTAATTAGTTATTTGATTATATAAAAAGGAGGTGCAACGTCATGATTGACAGCTGTGGCAGCCTCATTCGAAACTCTATCAGGCGGCAGGGCAGCTGAGGGGGTGTCTCCCACAGCCCGACACTACTGAGCAGACTTACTCCAAATGACGTCACACAAGCAAGATGACCGCTCCCTGTGAAGAGATATTTTGGCTTCACTTTTGCATAGCTGCAGGAAGTAGAGGCGTGTCATCCATATTTATTTACAGTGAATGTTGTGAACATTTTGACATGCAGCACTGAGTCAATTTGATTGTGTATTTGTTCTTAATCTGCATAAAGTAAGTAAAATTAAATATATCAAAAGTATCTCAATTGTTAAAAATGTTAAGTGTATTTAGAGGCATACTTGTCAGTCTCTGTACTGCTGTCTAATGATAGAAACATGTCGATGTACTCCTTGCTGTAGCGTTCTTGGGTCTCACACTGCTCCTCGAATATCCGAATAATTTCACTGAAAGCCTCAATGGCTGTTCGTTTGGTCTGCAGTTCCTGTGAGGAGAAGAAAGAGTCTTTACTCTTACATTTAAGGCTTCACAGCCAATGCTCTTAACAAAAGTATATGCGATCATAAAATATGCTTTAAAGTTTCATATTATAACATTAAGTGTTACAAAGTTTTGAACATAATTATTCAGATAGCAGACAGATTAAATTATTATGACTTCTTGTGTTAGGAAAGTGCTATTAGACACTCAAAGTTAGAACAGCACATTAAAAAAACTTGGTGAACGTAAGTTGCTTAATGAGGTAGTTGGTTAAAGGCATATTGCAGAAAACGACTGATTTTCTTAGTTAAAAGAAGTCTCAGTGTTTGGGAGGCTGCTGTACCTGTGACGATTGGTTAAACTCTTCATACAGATGGTCAAACTCTTTGCTCTTCTCTTTGTATTGATCCTGAAATGTCCTCAGCTGTTCTCCAACTGCATCAGTGTTTACCTCCATCACAACCTGCTGCTGCATAGACAATAATGTAAAAGCTATTCAAGAGTAAGTCCATTGTTAATATGGCATATTTTTTTATCTAAGCTAATATTGCAGTAGGTTTTTCATTGTATTTATCAAGTTATTTCAACTTAAAGATGCTGTTTGTAGAATTTATTGGCATCTAGTGGTACAGATTTGGCAGAAATGGAATATAATATTCATAAATAAGTGTTTTAAATAGTGTATAACTACCTGTAAATAACAATTGTTGTGTTTTTGTTCCCTTAGAATGAGTCCTGTGTATCTACATAGGGAGCTGCTCCTCTTCCAGAGAGCCTGCCATGTTTCTACAGTAGTACAGTAATGGACAAACAGCCTTTAACATTTTTCACAAGTTTAATGGCCCCCATACGTTCTCCTACATGCTTGGAAGGGGGCGGGGTGTGGTTGTATTCACCACTAGATGCCATGGAATCTTACACACTGCACCTTTTAAAGCCTCTGATAGAAAACAAAAGTTCATAACTATTAGAAGACCTTGTTCAAAAAACAGCTCATTTTAATGTTCAGACAATTGCCCAAGAATGTTTAGGCATTAAAGATCACTTTTTTTGGCATCCGTACCGCCTACTGGGGCCTGGCTAACTATAGTAGCTAACGTCTGGGTTTCCACAGTGCAGAGTCATGCTTCTGACTCATTGAGCCTTGCCTCAGCATTTAATTTAATCACTTCTTTTATCAGCTCATGTATACGGCTACACATCAAACCTCAATTTAATGAATCCTGTTAAGAATAAAAAGCTGGCATTAAATATTTATTTATTTAGTTCAATGTTTACCTAATTGTTGACTACTATAAGTACTTGTGGACTTTCTTTTCTGTTAAAAAGGTATTGTTTAGTTATATATCTGTATTGGCACTGATTTTTTTTTTTTTTAAGTATGATACTCAGCCTCGGCCGTGTAAAATATCACCAAAAGTTGTACAGGTACAGCAGGTCAGCGTTATTTATGGATTAAATCATAGCTGCAATCACATCTCCATCTCCCTGAATGTTGTGGTTAATGTAATATGTAAGAAAGCACGCATGCAGAGCTAGAAGTCTCACAAACCCACCTGCTGGTATTTGGAGATAGGGTAGCATAACCGTGTATCCAGTTTAGAGTTGTACAGGGCCAGTGACTTGTTCTGGTAATACTGGATCAGGCCCACCACAGAGGGGAAGGACAGTGGCTCAGAGAAGCCATACTTCCCCTCTTGATGGAAGATCTTTATCAGTCTGTTAGATCCATCTTTCCTGCAAAGATTAAAGCATAACTATTGCAAAAAGCTGCCAAAAATACTCCCAGTGAAAGCCTGTAATTAAAACAAACAATTAAATGTCCCTTTATAGCACCAGTGCAAGTTTCAGGCTGACACCACTGGTACATAATCCCCGAGCTGTAAGTAGTTTAGTTTATTGCCTGAGCTACTTCTGTTTAGAGGACAGTTCTCATTGTCAGATTTTTATTTTTTTTTTTCTTCAAAAGTTTTCTGAGTTGGGAGTACGGGCACACAGTATTTTCTGCATTTTGAAGGAAATATTTATTCAACCACCTGTCCCTTCAATCCAACATAGTCCAGTGCACCAAATAGAAGTTAAAGGTTTTTCCCTCCATAAACTTGGAAGAATAGAGCTCAAGTAAAATTGCATGAAGAAGACAACCTACAGTATATCTCTCTTGCCCTCCTTTTATTCATTGCTCCACATTCTGCCCTTTTCACATCATTTAAGATGGAAGATCATCACCTGCATCCATTTGCAATGTTTTATTCAGTCAAACTCTTTCTTGTGTTTGTTTTACTGTCAAGCATTTAATAAGGATATTCAATTAGATAGCCCTCTGTTAACATACAGCATTAAGGAGCACCCTGGTGGTCAAGTGGTTAGAGCGCATGCCACATAATCACAGCATTCCTGGTTCAAATCCGGCCAGGGACCCATGTTACAGGTCATTCCCCTCTCTCTCTCCCTGTTTCCTGTCAGCCTGTCAGCATTAAAGCCACTCGCTCTGTCCCAATGCTCCGGTTTATTTGATTCATAGTGTTGGATGTAAGCATTTAAAATTACATACCACAGATTTCATTTAGATTAATATAACACTTTTGTAAGATAAACATTTTGGCTTGCTGAAATTTGGGGCGGCTGCTAACTAGAACACAATGCTGTGGGTTCTGCAGGACTCAGTTATTGTACGTCTTGTAGGTTTTTACACTAATGTGGGCGGGAGCAGTCAGCATTGTGTCTGTAGGATGAGTGCAGGATAAAATATGAGAGGCTTATTATTGAGCTTAACTGCACATATATATGCATTGTCTGAATTCAGTCCTGCACAGACATCTACCTGGAGGCCAATAACCAATCAACACAGTGTCATCTCTCAGTCTAAATATTTTTACTACATCAGCTGCAGAGAGAAAGCAGCAGCTCAGTTGCTGCTGGCCTCCATCAGTGTCTTAACTGGCAGTGAATGGACTAACGCCCGTAAATCAGAACAAAATAGACTCGAAGCCTAAAAACAGCTTTAGGTCACAGTTACGCACATAAAGCAAGTATGAAGTGCGAGCCGCTACACAGATGGTGTTGATAGCATTGATAAAAGTTGGAGCCGATCTGACAGGGTATTATGTTGCTGACTGCTGGAGTCTACGCCAGACTCTAATCAACAAAACATTATATCTGTAAACTAGTCTGTCTTGATTCAACTAAAATTAGACTGAAACCAGGAAATGTATAATAGTACACCCTGAAACCAGTAAAACTAAATTTAGACTTTTAACCCGAAAAACCAAAGTTAGACTTTGAAACCGCCAAACAACATACCTGTGACTACAGGTATTCAATGTGGGTCAAACAGACCCTTTAATATTGTAATATTAGCATTTCACTGTACTGTACTGTATTGTACTGTACCCATACAGAGCAACGTGAAACACATGGAAACAGTGTTTCTACAATGTGCACTTGTCACAAAAAACTTATGGAGATCAGCTGTGTCAACAAAACATAAGTTACACACGTAGTTACCTCAGTGTCAGAGTATATTCCCCCATAACTCTACTGGAAGCATCTCGGACCAGGAATGTGCCATCAGGGGTGTTTCTCATCATCTCATTCACTTCCTCTCTGGACAAACACAAAGCATATTGAGGTTTTAATCAGTTTATGTAGGAGCGAGAGGAAAAGAACCCAAAAAGCAAAAAGACAGCAAGCTACAAAAGCCGAAATGAATGTGCTAATGAGTGAAAATAGCTCTTTGTTACTGAAGTCTGTTGGGTTTTTACATATAAGGCTTGTAACAAGTAAAACTAATGAATCTCATAAACAGACCATATATCAAGACATACCTCGAGATGTTGCCCCAGTACCACTCTGCATCGCACAGCTGGTTGTCATCAGCGCTGGAGTCACATGCTGCCATAGCTTTGGTAATGTTGTTCTTGGGTTGAAGCTCTGAACACAGTGGTAACGAAATAGAAACAGAATTATCAAAACAAAAAGACAAAAAGTCAAAGTCTGTAAATTTGCCATTTTCAATAACGATGAAGAGATTGAGATTATTCTTTTAGAATGAGTTCTTTTTTGTTTAGTTAATGCTAACATTGTATGTCTGTGTATCAGGATACAGTCAGCATTGTTAGAAGTATCAGGACTAGTTTTTCGTCATCACAAAGAAGCCATTTTCTGCCATTCATTCTTGGTCAGTGTTCAAATCTGAGATAATCCATCATAGTATCTATCCTTGTACCGTTATTTGACTCATTGTGTAGCTCCTGTAAAGCCAATTTACACGAACTGGAAAAAAATAGGTTCATCCTCCAAGTTATAATTCCTCAAAGAAACTCATTTCTGGGTTTAAAGTTCACATTTAAAAAATAACAAAACACAAGAGGCAACAAATGGACTAGAAATCTGAAGGATAGTGGTAAACAAACAATCATGAAGCATAAAAAGACTTTTCCTTAATTTTGAGCAGAACTCATTAATTATGCTTCAAAGGATGTTTAAATTTAAACAAGTAGGACAAAGACAGTACCTCCTTCCTTGGCGACGTTGGTTCTCAGGGCAGGAAACACATCATCGTTATCAACAGGGAAGGAAAGGTCCTGCAGGAACGCCGTCAGTGTATGAGACTGAGCCTCGCTGTCGTTTTGGCCCATCTCCGGCTCCAGGAACTCTGCAACATCAACCGTAGAATGACCCAGTGTTACCCACGATGTTCGCTCAGACCAGGCTGTATGTGGCTATCTGCTTTTTGTGTGTGTTATGCACACACTGCTGGCCCACTGACAAGGACTCCAGAGAGAGATATCGTTGTGTTGCTTAGTCTTGCACCATGTGGGAGACTCTGTCCAGACTAGTCTGCTGACAGGTGACACTGTCTGACTGCCTAAAATACCAGAACTGGCACTCCTTAACGCTCAGGCACACTCGGCCAGACTCAGTACTGCTTAGTGCTCGACCTCGCCTTGCCTCGCCTCGCCTCGCCTAACAAACAACAGCTGTCTGCAGCGAGATGCCATGTCGGGCTCAAGGACTGGGGTTGATCTACCTCTGTGTTTGTTTGTCTCTGTTTGTGTTATTGTGGCATTTGAGAAGCAAAGGAAAGGTGAGAGCCTGTCTGTCAGGCATTTTCTGAACACGTTACATTTAAGTGTGAAATGTTTGTGTTTACCAGTGTGAGGCTACACACACATGTGCTGATTACATGTGCTGATACTTGTAGAGCGAGGCGTGCTGTTAGCAGTTAATGTAGATCATCCTTTCAACACTTGTGATGGCCCGGAGATGCATTAAATTGCTGCTTCAGACGGAGCTGTATGTTGGAGGAATGTACGTATGCTGTTATAAAATTAGAAAGGGCGTGAACTCATTAGCCCACTGCCTACATACATTGAAGCTCTGTCAAAACTTGCCTGGTAATAAATTGTTTTCATCTAATAAAGCTTGTAGGTGAATTATTCATCTCTCTAAACCCTTAAAACCACATGATCCCAGCTGCCACCATTTCTCTGGGAGTTGGTGAAACTGAAAATCTCTCTTGGGTTTGAGGGTATTAAATACTATAACTGAAGGGAAAAAAAGTGTACTTGTTATTGTACTTTGGAATTGAAATAGTGCAGTGTCAGTTTTATAAAGTTAATAGTTTTAGCCCAAATTGTATTTCAGACATTCACACATTCATTACTTTAAGATCCTCGAATATGGACTGCAGATATGAAGTCCAAACACAATGTAGTTAGCAGAGGAGTTATGAATTGTTCATTTTTGAGGGTTTGTTTGATTTATTTGTTACCAAAATGTTTTGCTTCAGGACCAAATTAACAGTTTTGGCATCAACAACAACAATATAACAATTAGAATTCTTAATTTAACAGGAATTGATCTGCTTTTACATAAACTTTTTTCACTTACATTACATTTCAAGCTATCAAAGATAGAGCATGTCAGACTCAGAGGCATACAGTCCTGACAATAATGTGATCTGACGAAACCATACTGTATATATCAAAAGTTATGTTATCATGTTTAAAATAAAGCTCACTGTACAAATCTGTAAAGATTTTAAATTTTAACAACATGGAGCTACACTGAAAGACCATGATCATTACCACAATTAGTCGGTTAAGCTTTTAAATTCAAACTTTAAAAAGTGAATACACAGCAGCAAAGTTAAAAAAATATTTCTCCGTAATATAAATGTTTTTTATAAGTCCTTTTTGAAATTTTAGTTGGAGGAAACACACACACACACACACACACACACACAGGGGTAATTGTATGAACTGATTTTTTTACACCGACCCCTCCTATTTTTTCACGCCCAGCCTTAAAAGTGCTCCACCTGTCATCAACTAACATGCTGAAAATGAAACACGCATGCCCAAAAATAACTTTGCTACTCTGTTGTCCATTCATGATTACATCTACTGTATAAATAATTGCAGCATTGATTTTGAGAGACCAATATATTTCCTGTAAATAGGACCATGATCTACTAGACCAGTCAGTATAGGCCTGTACATTTTCGGTAACGTTTACGGTCAGTTTGATCCAGATAACACAACAAAACAGTAAAAATACGGATACGGACACAGATGACATGCAGAAGAAACAAACATCAGGTGAATTAATTTGACCTCACAGACAGGAAAGTGAAATGTAGCAGAGGGTTGGTTTGTGGACTTAACTCTGGATACGGGCCTGATCAAAACTCATATCCCCACTGAATTTTACATTGTAAGCTTCCATGTCCGATTAGGAGGTAAATCTGAAGCTGTTCTTTAGAGCAAATGGAGCAATAATTAACACTTCTTGTTATAAGATTGTGTATCTCATTTATCATAGCTACTATCATCAAAATTATTTACCTATTAATGAGTTACATGCTGCAGATAGCATCTTTAATTTTACCTTGATCTGCTGGTGAAGGCTCAGGCCTTGTAGCCATGGACATGTCTGTCAGCTGTTGTGATTGGTTGAGCGGTGATGACATCATCAGAGGACATACAGAATGGGGCTCGGGATTATCACCCATCTGGTTGGTGTTCTCGTTAATGACCACTGCCTCGTCCATGAGATGGAGGGATGCTAGTGATGACGTTGGAAAATCAGCTGGCTGGAGCTCGATGTCCTCTGTCCAGACATGAAAACCCTTGTCCGCCATTTTCATAACAAAGACTGAATAGTCCAGCTAGGTTACTGAGGTGGTGAAGCAGCAGGATGCAGTTGATCACATATTATCAGCTTACAGTTACACTCATGGCTGAGGATAGAGAGGGTGACGGTGCAGAGTTCATGGCTGCCCTGTGTTGTGGAGGTGCAGCATCTTCCTCAGGCCGAATCCCTGGTTTAACCACATGATGGAGCAGTACGATGACATTACCAGCAGATCTTGTTTTCAGCTTTATGCACTCAAGTGCTGGTCTGTTTCAGTCATTCGCTTAAAGGGATCCATACCTGGATCCACCCCGAACAACCACAGTTGCTTACTGAGCTGCTGGATGGTTCAGTGCATGGCTCATAGACACCGTGACGCTAGTTGTTGAGTTATAAACCTGCAAGAGAGTCACTGCCCTATTCTTCCTCAAGGATTCATGCATCACCTCATATAAGAAAACCTAAAACAGAAATGGTACAAACAAAGTCCAAGAATCAGTTCTTTAGAATTGGAAATGAGCTGTATTTTATTATTTTATAAGGTGTTAAAATGTGTATTTACTTTCAGTATTGGCCCTAAATGTCAGCATCTGGCTATGTGTTAATAATAGATAATATTATATATATATATATATTACCCAAACTGATAAGACTGATACTGCTACAGACCAGTGAAGCCGTTAAGTTTGAGCCTTAAAAAAATTGTTCCAGAGCAGCCTTTTTGGCATGGCTTGTGTAATATAATAAATACAGTAATAATACAAATATAATACACTGTATTTACACTCACCAAGCGTTTTATTAGGAACACCTGTGCCATTAAATACAGTCAACTAACAGACTTGTTAGTTTTACTTCCAATGGATTACAGTTTAAAGTAAGAGAAAAAGGGGATGAGAATCCTGGACGAAGCTCCTTTTACGAAGCTTATATGTTTTCAGTTTTTTTGATGATGTTGGTAGAAAAGTGATAATTCTTTATTACTCAGGTCATAGTGGGTGGTTGTGTTGTACTATAGTGGATTACATTAAAAAGTGTTCCTATTATTTTGTAATATATAATATATTTTTTAAGCATTGAAAGTCAGATCATGATCAAAATAGACCAAGTCGTATCCAGAAGACTCAGGTAGTAAAAATGGTCTTTCCATGGTCTTGCAGTCCTTGATTAAACAAAATATATATTATCATCCATGAGAAGAAGCTGCATCACAACAGATCTCAGATAGTAGTGAAAAAAATTTAATTGCTATTTGCACAACTGACAAAATCCACTTTAACCGCATAATTGGAGATATATTCAAGCAGATTTTTTGGTTACAATAAAAGTCATGTTGCCCCAGCACTCTGCACCTTGTTAAACATCCAGAGAAAAAAAACAGTTATTATGATCTGTTTTTGTAAATTAGTCTCTATCCCATAATATGATAATTTTTACTCCTCAAGTGTCACCCTTGAAAGGTAAAGGGAAAAATATCCTGAATGTAATGTACAAGATTTATGTGCAATTGCTTTTGGTTTTTCTGTGAATTGGTATTTCACAGGATTGCTTTTGCTGAAGTCTATGTTCACATTTAACGTAGTGACTGTACAGTGTTATGTGATGAAACCCATTACATGGTAAAGAATTCAGGGGGACTGCAGCTAAATCCTTTTTCCTCTCACAAGCATCTGGGATTAGTCAGCGGTTTACTATGCTCCTATAGTCTTTACAATGTGACATCTTATTGAAGAGATGTGAGGTGGGAGCATCCACTAGCTGCTATACAAGAGAAACATTTACTGTATCTTTATTTCAATCAAAATGTATTTTATCAAATATCTTCTATGTTTTGTTTTTTTCAAACATGATTGATCAGATCCTAACTCAATAGATTTGCTTTCAACAGAAAATCAAAAAGGCATATTTGCTATCTGTAAACTGCAACTGAAAATAAACAAGTCATTGATTTTTAAGGCGTCAAGAGTTATCAAAAAGCTTTAAAAATATTATACTGATTATGTGATATCTAAAATTTCTTCATCTTCATCTGTGTTGTCATTAAATATATTTAGAATGTTATCTATGTGAATAAGAGAAGCGTATGGTAATATATACATTTACTGAGTGATGCAGTATTAAAGATCGGAAGTCAAAGTGTTGAAAATGGCGTCAGAAATGAAACATTTCCAATGGTGCGCAGCTCGATGTTGATGGCACATTGTGTCCAGTTCTTGATGCGGGATAATAAAACATTATTTTGAATGAAGTCCTTGAATCTTTATCAGATGAGCCTGTTTTCTCATGTTTTGATACTTTTGTCCTAAAAAAAAACTTGCGGGACACATCCATCTGGGACGACACACATTTGTGTTACTTTTCAACACAAGTCATTGAAAACCTTTTTTGGTGTTACAATAAATGTATGAGTCAAAAAAATGTGCCTTACCAAACTAGAATGTGTTTTAATGATAACCGAGTCAGAACAAAGTAAATGGTGTTTGCACGTCTCATGCACTATTATTGGATTGGTGGATACATAAGGAAAACCACTGGACAAGCATAATTGAAGTCCGCAAGCCAACACTGAATAGATAATGTTGAAGGTATCGAATCTGCAGCTGGTGATTGTCCTCCTAACGTATTATTGTTTGTTTTTTTACGGATATTTAGTCATAGTCGTTTATCGATCAATGCATTCCAAAAACGGGACGGCTGACATACATCACATTTGCCTATCGCCTTCAAGCTTTCCATCGTCCCATACCTAAGCTTGGAACGACGGAGATATCGAGACTAATCATGCACGGAACTTTCAAAATGGCAACTTCTGTTGTAGATAACATCCAAACAGCCTGGAAAAGAAGGAAACATCATATGGAAACTCAGTAGTTTGGGACAGTACGCACCTACCTGGGCCAAGACAGAAGGGACCGGGCGACAGGGGAAGCCAACGTTTCATCGACATCCATGAAGCGGCAAAGAGACGTAGCTGGACGCACACGTGGCTCAGATCAAACCAACCACCGGCCTCGGTCCTCACGCCATCCTATGTCCCTCCACCCCCCCGCTCCTCCTATCCCGTACCGCCTCTTCTCCTGTGTCCTCCATCTTTTAAAAAAATCCTCTCCACTTGGTTGTTGTCCCTCCCCTCTGAGTGCCACTTTTTCCCACGATGTCGTTCCTCTGGGTATTTCCTCTCTTCTCCACCGATACATCTCACGTCTTCATGAAAATCAAGCCTTTTCCAAGACATTGCCCTCTTTGATTTTACTTTACATGCCCATGCACAGGAAAAAAACTCCACTTATCTATGGGGTTCAGTATGAAAAATGTACAAAAAAATGTGCATAAATATGAAAAGATCTGTTTTTAAAAAACTGCAGGTTTTAGAGTTTATGCAGGAAAAGGAAATGGAAAGGCAAAAGCAGCACTACTCTTCGCACCGTAACTCTTTTTCACAGTTTGAGAGCACAGTGTGGCTGCACAGTGGGGGGACAGAAGCATGAGAATGAGTCGGTGGGAAAAAAAACTCCAATATAAATAAATAAGGGAAGGATGCCACTGTTGCTATACAGACCGAGGGGCTTAGTGGTCTCCTGAAATCCTATTGGCCGGCCTGTTGCCATGTGCTCGGGAATCAGCAGAGATGCTGCTAACAAATCAAGGAAATGTTCTAATATTAGACTGTATGTATCTAGGCAGCGGGAGCCCCTGACCTCTCAACTCTGCCAGCATAACGTTCCACTTCACAGATCAGCATAATGAAAGAAGTGGTGTGGAAGTAACTGGTTAAAAAAAACGTTACGACACTGTAGACAAAACAGCAGACACAGCTCCCAACCACCCCACCTCTCTCCATGATATCCCAGCCAGTACAGTTACAGTATCGGACGGAGCATGAAAAACTGATTCATCTTATTTTTTTATATATTCTTTTTATGAAATATAGACACATGTTGTTGTTTTGGTGCCATTTGGTCCTCTGGACTATTTGTAAAACGCTTTTTTTTCTCCTTGTTTTGGTAAAATTTAGCTGATGAAAAACAGCCTATTTCTAGCAAGTTCTGCTGTTATAAACTAGGTCTATGCATAAAAGATGCATAAAGCATGAGCATGCTGGGTATTCCTCTGCTGATACATTTATGCCTTGTACCCTGTGATTATATTTTATGAACAATACTTTGTCATTCATTATCATATCATGAAAATGCTGAACTGTCTTTTTTATGTGGTACACATTTTATTAATATGGGGATTGTTTATATTTTTTATGTATTTCTTATAATACATTTCTTATATATGGATCTGTAATGATGTTTGTACAAATCTTTGTTGCAGATTCTTTAAAAGGTAATCATGAAGGTTTAGTGCGTAGGAGATCTGTGTGCCTTTGCTGTAAAATAATAAATTGATTACTATAGTCAAAATTCCACTATGCTTATAGGCTTCTGAGGCTGTCAATCAAATAAGTCTTGCAGATGTTTTAAACTAAACTAAATATAGTATTTACCTGGAGTTCTTGTGTTCGTTATACCTGTTAGGTGATGCAGGATAGATGGGGTTGTGCTGTATCTGACTTTTTCATATCATTAATACACATAGGCACATTGGAAAACAGATGAATGAATAAATGATCTAATTTTAGTGTTTTGACCCGTTTCTTATATAGTTATTCATACACATTATTCAGCAACAGAAGAAAAATCCAATAATAAATGTAACCCCCCCCCCCCCCCAACATTTTGAAGAACTCCATGATTCAATAAACACACAAATGTAAACAAACATACAGTAAACAGAACAAAGCTTAAAACAAATTATCTGCACATTGTAAAACTAATGCAACTCAAATTCAAACATATTTTCTATTATCCGCTCAATCCGCAACATTTCAAGTAATTATTTTGTTAAAATATTCTTTAAATTGCAAAAACCTTATCAAAAGGATACCATTAGGTAATGTGTAAAGCGCCATCTTCATTTCTAATTTCTAACTATTTGCTGCAAAACACTATGAAGAAGAAAGCAGAGAAATAAATACTTTCATCTTATTCAATTTTTATTCACAGATCATCTAATTTAATCAGTTCCCTCTACTGTATATCTTCCAGTTTTAATATGTATTGGTAATATACCTCATCTTGTATGTGCACAGAGTAATCTCTTACTTTTAAACAGATTGTAACAGATTGTGCCGTTGGTAATCTCATAATTACTCGTTTTGTGTGCAGATGATCTGGTTATATTATCTTCCTGCAGTGCTGGTCTTCAACAGCTGTTGAGTAAATGCTCCCAATATGCTGGTGACTTTTACATAAGATTTAATGACCTGATGATGAGGTGTAGAGATGTCTAAAATTCAGTGGTTGTCGAATTTTACCCATCAGGCTCGTAAACAGCCAAAAAAAAAAGGTGGTTACCGAGGGGAGGATGAGGAGGAAGCTGGTCGCTGACCTCAGAGCCCCTCCCATCCTCTTTATGATGTGTTAGTGAGGATGAGGAGCACGTTCAGCCACAGATTCATGCCTCCTCAGTACACCATCCAAGACTCCCCCCCCCCCCCCCCCCCAATATGAGAAATTTAAGACCTGCACTGTCTGCTGCTCACTTTGGACTTTAAACTGAATCCTATAGACACCTGCACATGGACTCTTATACTTGTTATACACTCATTCATTCATATGTTAATTTAAAGACTATTTATTGATAGACTGCATACGCATTTATATTCATTGATAGACTGTACAAATATTCACTCTTTTTGAGATCCACTGCAGATATCGAGGGGCCAGCAATTCACTCTTCATTTAATTCCTAATTCTGATTCATATTTGTATTCTTTATTCTTATTATCTTGGTTTGCCTACACTGTACCTCTCCTGTGTTTCATTCTCATTTGCTGTTGCTGCTATGCCACCTTGAATTTCACTCAGAGGATTAATACATTCTAAAATCTTATCTTTTGTTCTATAAATTTTATTTATTGGCTGTTCAGGGTTTACTGCTTGTGTATTATGGCAGTATAAGAGGCTTTCAGTTGCTTACCAGGGCTTTCCATAATCGTCGGCTTTTCCTGACACTGCTGTTAGGAAAAGGACGTGTAATACTATCTATAATAACTGGGACACTCACTTAAAAACATAAAAAATAAAGATAAGCACAAGGGGAATAATAGCTCTCAGTTTATTTGTTTCATGTTCATTTACATTGTGAATTGTACTTGAAACACCCTGTAACCATGCAATATTGTGATTAGTTAATTTAACACTATTGTACAAAACTCACATTTCAATGGATGTTATGTGAAACATTGTGTGTAATATATTTAAATAAGATGAATATATATAAGTACATACCAGCTCAAGAAAGGATGTCAATAACCCCATAAAACACATTTTTTCAGTGAAAATAAAAGAATGCTGTGAAATTAAGTGTAAGTGTTACATGTTAAAACACTTCCTTTTAAACTGCCACCTGATGTAAAAATAAAAAAAAGGACTCATTTCTTCATTGTGAGGTCAAGGAACTCCTTCCTGCTCTTCGGATCGTCATTAAATGTTCCCAGCATTACACTCGTAACAGTGCTGGCGTTCATCTTCTGCACACCTCTCATCACCATGCACATGTGACTGAAATGCACAAAGGAGGATGTTAAAGTCACCATCAAACCCTGAAGGTCAGCTTTGTAATTCACAGTGATGAACTTGTCTGATGTAAATGGACGCCCTCTTTGTTTATGGAGTTATGTTTTTTTTAATTCTCATTTAATAAATGTATGCAGACTCATATCAGGTCCAGCTTGCTGACTGTCACATTGCTGCCATGACTAACAATGCATTAGTAAATACTTCATACATGCTGTCTTCAACCCTTGTTTGTTTATTTAAAGGCACTACTGCTGGCAGAACATAAATAAATATATTAAAAACACAATCCAAGTAACCATAATCAAATATGTAATAACCAACTAATGGATTGATTACTTACATGGTGATACAGTAGCTGACTGTGCAACTAAAGATAATTTTAGATCATTGTTAAATCTACTAATTATTTTTTTGATCAACTGATTAAATGTTCTGTATATAAAATATCAATATTTTATTTTATATTCCTTTGGCCATTTTCATTTATATGAAAATGACCAGAGGAAGTCATTGTATGCCTTGTAGTTATTGTAGCATCTGCAAACTTGAAAAACATGAAATCTACATCCTTGTGTTAAAAGTTGAAGCCTTAGAAAACTTTTTCAAAAGACAACCTGCTTTCAGTTAGATGCAATGTCCAACAAATAAGCTTTCTTCTTCTTTAATTTTGATTATAAAATGAAAATGTAATGTTTAAGAGTAGTAGTAAAACTTTCCACAATTAGTATCTAATTATCACCCAAATCCTTTTCAAATTATCCTGCAACTAATACCACAGAGCAGCATTTGCGGTTATGTGGGATTGCAGATCAGTCAGATCAGAAGTCACTCTTTGTTTAACTGTCTTTTGCTCTATTCATCATGTTATGGTTAAATAACATGATGAATAGAAATAAATATAAATAAGATAAAAAAAAGTTAGTTATCCGACAGAGATTAAAGAAAATTAAGTTTCAGCAGTTACTTGTAAAACATTTGATCCACGTCTAAATACTCACGTAGCCTCGATCACCACCGCCACACCAGCAGGCTCCAACGCCTCAGAGATTGCTGAAGCAATCTGTTTGGTCAGGCGCTCCTGAACTGTAGAGACACCAACACATTAAATATAATGCAGAAAAAAACAAAGATCATAACAAAAGCAATAACTGTCGACAACAGTTTTTGTTTTTTGCTTTTACCTTGAAGTCTCCTGCTGTAAATCTCTACAATTCTGAAAGAAATACAAAAATTAAAATGATGAAACAGTTGTTGATTTCTCTGTGAATGTATGCATGTATGATCTATCATAGGCTACTTTTGGGGACAAATTGGATACTTACAACCAGTCAATTAGGGACGGCTTGTGCTATTAGGGACAAAAGCAGTGTCCCTAATTTGGAAAGACTGATTTTTGGGTCAGTGTTTAAGGATAAGTCTCCAGAAAATGAATGCATGTCTATGTAATGTCCCCAAAGTGACGGTGGTCTGGTGTGTGTGTGTGTGTGTGTGTGTGTGTGTGTGTGTGTGTGTGTGTGTGTGTGTGTGTGTGTGTGTGTGTGTGTGTGTGTGTGTGTGTGTGTGTGTGTGTGTGTGTGTGTGTGTGTGTGTGTGTTGTCATTATGTACCTGGCAAGCTTGCTCAGACCAACCACTTTCTTGTTTGGGAGGTATGCTATGTGTGCCTGTAATCAAAGCGAAAAGAAAAAAATGTTATTTAAAGAACAACAATATTAATAATTATATCAGGGTACATTTTTAATATACATTAAAATACAGTAATACATATCGGATGCAGAACAACAGCATCTGTAAATATTTGCTAAGACTGAGAAAATATGACTTAAAGCTTATCACGGATAGAAGTTTAAGGTATTTTAAACACAGTGTCAGTTTATCCACATAAGATCCCTGACAAATTTTAGGACTTATTTTCACAATTTTGAACTAAATGTAAGGGGATCCTTTTCAAAAATGTGTATTTATTTTAGAAATGAGAATTAACCAGTATATGTTTTTAGTCCAGATTTTTAACTCTCAAATATCAATATCAGTAATGGCCAGCATTGCAATTTTATATTAATCCACAATTCAGGTCAGACTTTATTAAATTACCCTGCCAAAGAAGGGCACCAGGTGATGTTCGCAGAGAGAGAACAGATCAATGTCCTTCACAATCACCATCTCTTCATGGTTTTCATCAAAGATAGCATCGTTCAAGATATCTGTGTGGAGATTAAATGTTACATTTGCAGTTTTTATTATACTGGAGCAAAAAAAATGTCATTAAAAGTGACCAAAGTGTCAGTAATAGTTAGGACCCAGCATTACGCATAATAGGATCATTTATGAAACTTTAATGTATCAAAGAAATGGGAAATGAGACCAAGACAAGTGTTCTTTGTCATTTTCCCTTCTTGAATTGTATTTTTAGTAAAATTTCAAATCACTCTTTAAAAATATAATATTGCAAATGACTCATGGACTTATTGATATTAAGCTTTGTCTTCCAATAAAACAAAGAAAAATCTGTCCTCACCTTGGATTGTTTCCTTGTAGCCTTTGGTAAAGAACTGCATGGCTTTGGCTGCACGTAGCGGCGTACGTAGAAGTCCTTCCCTGTCGACGTCTTCTCCGAGCTCACTCAGTACAGTGCTATAAGCTTTCTCAATGCGAGGCAGTCCTGTTGCGTCTACAGTTTCCTTCTCTTCTTTGCATAAACCATTATTTTTAGTTTCAACACACATGTTTAGATACTCCTCAACTACTACATTAATCTCTGAAGCAGGGTGATACTCCATTCTGGTTCTTACTTTCAGTGAAAGACACTGCAGGATATGAATGAATGAAACAGGCCCAGGTGTATACTGTTTGGCTCAGTGGACTCACCAAGTCCCCTTGGTTTTTAAAGCCTGATGTGGAGCCCTGAGGCCACAACATCACTGAAACCTCAAGACCCCCATGAGGGAGATGATTACATGTGAATAATTTCCCGCAATAGAGCTCTTGACTTTCCACAAAATCAAGGTATGTAATTACCACACAAATCCATTTCCTATTCTCTCGTATCGAATGTAACGGAGCAGCATTTGACTCATCCTGTGATTTGAGTTTGAATACCTAGAAGTCCCATGCTCTGATTTGAGGTCACAGATGTCTAGTCTTGCGTGCTGGAAACAGCCGCCACTCACATGCAATCCTCAACATTATTCAGGAGTCTTTTTCTACATGAGCCAGTGACATGAAACTGAGTGAGATTAAGCAGAATGCTAAAAAAAAGAAAAAGGACCTCAACTAGCCCACATTTAATATATAGTTATTGGATAGAAGTAAAGATAGAATATTAGAAATAAGATGTACAACATAAAAAGCAAGTCTAAAGGGAAAAAAAAGAAAAAATACTAGAGCTAGAACAATTAATTGTCCAAAATGAGATTATTGAAAATATATCACAGATAGATAAAATGAAAACGTTGTCACTGTGATAACTTGAGCAGTGTTTTGGCATCTGACAGGCCTTCAAATTCATGGATCTGTTACTCAAACTGGACTTCCTGTATAGTATTTCATGTCTTGACAGTACATGAAGCAACATGCCCTGACTGTCATCTCCCAAATGTCTCCTTGTGTATATTGGGGAATCCATACATGTAAATGAACAGTCCGCTCCAGCTGTTTTAGACAGTCTATTGCCTTTTTACTAAAGCTGCTGGTCGGATCTTGTTTCAGTGTCGTCACTCAGTAATGTGGTCAGTTTGGCGCACCCTTCAATGCTTGGGAGGATGGTTGTTCTTTCTTGGCGATGTCACCAGAAAAAGCAGCCGTTAACTTCATCCTGAACTGTTCTGTTGCTGTTTATGCTCAGTTGTTGCTCCTGAAGGCTAATGTTAACCACTAACTGTGAGCTACTGCAAAACAAAGTCCAATCCTTTTCCTGTTGAGTAAGCTCCTTTTTAGACTGGTACTTCAACCATTTGTCATGAATGCCCCACTGTGTTGACATGTTACTCTGATGTGTAGTTAAGGGAAAGTAGACTTGGACGGTTAACTGAGGTAGACAGACATATGGGCTTTTGATTCTAATAGCTCATGTCCTGTGTCAGCTGGTCAGGGCTGTATGCATACTTAATTAGGTTTTATTAATGTTTCAGAGAGCAGAGAGAGGGAGTGTTTTCTTTATGTTTGACACTATTAATTTATGAAAAAACATTCACAATCATGCTGTACAATGATCTCATGTTATCTACTGTGTGGTGAATGTGGTGTCGTCTTCACATGACAGAAGCCTTTGACAGAGACCTTCCCTCCATTTTCTTTGTTATACTTTCTCCTCCACACACTCTCCTCTCCTTTTTGATATAATACCAGCCCAACACACTCACACATGTACAGGTTGATACACATTTCTCTTCACACAGAATAATTTTAATAGCTTATGCGATCGAAACTGTTGCACTCTACTTGTAACACATCAAAATGAACTCATGAATCTGAGCCACAGCTAGATGGGTGGTAACTACTCTATTTGTTTTACTCTAGACGTTATTCTGTCACATTTTTTTAAGATACATTTTAAATCTCACTACTTGCCAGTATTTTATTTTATGGAGTTTCTTTTTTTTAAATTCTCATTTAATAAATGTATGCAGACTCATATCAGGTCCAGCTTGCTGACTGTCACATTGCTGCCATGACTAACGATGCATTAGTAAATACTTCGTACATGCTGTCTTCAACCCTTGTTTGTTTATTTAAAGGCACTACTGCTGGCAGAACATAAATAAATATATTAAAAACACAATCCAAGTAACCATAATCAAATATGTAATAACCAACTAATGGATTGATTACTTACATGGTGATACAGTAGCTGACTGTGCAACTAAAGATAATTTTAGATCATTGTTAAATCTACTAATTATTTTTTTGATCAACTGATTAAATGTTCTGTATATAAAATATCAATATTTTATTTTATACTCCTTCGGCCATTTTCATTTATATGAAGGTGACCAGAGGAAGTCATTGTATGCCTTGTAGTTATTGTAGAATCTGCAAACTTGAAAAACCTGAAATCTACATCCTTGTGTTAAAAGTTGGAGCCTTAGAAAACCTTTTCAAAAGACAACCTGATTTCAGTTAGATGCAATGTCCAACAAATAAGCTTTCTTCTTCTTTAATTTTGATTATAAAATGAAAATGTAATGTTTAAGAGTAGTAGTAAAACTTTCCACAATTATTAAGTATCTAATTACCACCCAAATCCATTTCAAATTATCCTGCAACTAATACCACAGAGCAGCATTTGCGGTTATGTGGGATTGCATATCAGTCAGATCAGAAGTCGGTTTCAGTGACAGAAGAAAAAAACACATTTTACTTAACTTACTTACTTGCGTCATAAACATAACCACTACACCACTTCTTGCCCTGAAATAAATCTTACTCATGGACATTAATTGCTTCTGTAGTCCTCTTTAGATACATATAATTGGTCTACATGTGAAAACATTTGGCAAAAACAGAGAAAATTGAAAATGAAATAATTATTCTAGGAATAATATAGTCAGCAGGGGAAACCAAACATTTCTAGGAAGCAAAACTGTTGACATGTAAAAAGTAAAAGTAGCTTATATCAGGATAAGCAGAAACCATGTAGAGCTATGAAAATTGTGTTTACCCGCATCACAACACACACAATGACGTGAAAACCTATGCATGTTACAGACTGTTACTGACTTTGTTCGTGTTTCTCAGACATTTCTAATTGTAGTGTGTTTGTGACTGTAGTTCAAACACATCTGAGATGATATGAACTGTCCACCAGATGTTCAGCAGCGTCTCCTCTACATAGGCTCTACTTGGGCATCCATGTAGGTAAAATACAAATTTAATTTTTTTTTCTTTAGCCTCAGAAATGCTGCCAATTATGAATTTTAAAACGTTGCTAACTGTAGTCTCGGTTGGTGCTTCTAACAGAGCTGCTGTTGGTGTCGCCAAGTCTGAGAAGAGACAACAAAGAGAGGACGTTAATAACCATTGCTAATAACCGGAAGATTTATTGCTTTTCTGTGGCAGTAAACACAACACATGACCAGGCAATAACTAACTGTCCTATATTCAAAGCTTGATGAGATATTCAGTGTTGACAATGGGCTAAACGTTATGGGAAGGTGTCCAAAGACTTTAACTGTATGTGTCTGCTTGGAGTCCAGAGTTCAGTAAAGCACAATTCCTCATCAGACCCATCAGACTCTTAAAAGCACTTAGCAATATTAAAGTTTGTATTAGTATTAAAGGACTCAACGATCAGGGTCCAAAAAAACAAAACAAAACATGACTGGAAAATCCTTCTACACACCAGTTTGACACTGTTTTAAGTGTCAAGAATTTTAGGATGTTCTCAGGTTCAAGTCAGACCAGCTTGGAGGATAATACCTCAATATGCCAAGAACATCAACAGTAATTTTTTGTTTAATTTATTAATTAATTTTGATTAAAAATGTTACTCAATTATAATAATGCAGTGGACACACTTAAGGTTGAAACGATCATCAGCCTCTTTGAGAATTGCAGCTGTAACAAAGACTGTATGTCAGTTGACATGATTCACACTCGAGTGTCCACATGACGGCATTTGGCACAGTTCGCTCGGCCAGCTCAAACAGCTCTTTGTTGTTTCTTGTCTTTGTGTTGTGGTTGAAAAATATCTAATTTTGCATACTCTGTTTCCACAGTCTTGCATACTTTTTCCTTTTGTTTCGAGGAAGCTTTCCATATCTGCTTACTAGAATTGTTTTTATGGGTTTCTTGTTATAAAATCCTTGATTAATCCTGTTCATTGATTTTCAAAATGATCTGCATCGACCTAGAAAACTACTACTGTATAAATAGAATGACAGCTGACACATCATGTCATCACATCATCACATATCTCTACTATGATTGTACATGTCCCAAAATATATCATTAATATCACCCAACTGTAGCCTAAATATAATCATACAATACCTTAATCATGCTCTAGTTGCCATGAGAAGATAGTTTATAAAAAAGTAAATTCTTCCCAACTAAAAACCCCAAACTAAAAGATGTTCTGCATACTGGAAAGGGATCAGCTGAAGAAAAATATTACATTTAAGGCTTCCTCTCAAAATCTAAGATAATGCATCTTCTTTACTGTTCTTATTCTCTTTCTTATTGCTGCTCTTCTATTTTAGTGTCCACTTGCTGCTGTAATAATGCAAATTTCCCCATTGTGGGACTAATGAAGAAATATCTCGTCTTATCTTGTCATTACCATCAGATCGAACCTCACTCTGCTGACTGCCTGGTGCTTCTGTGACAATCATCAAAATCTGGTATCAGATACCATTATATTAATAAATAACAATTTTGTAAATGACTATGTTCATATTTATTTGTTACATTTTGCTTGCAAAGTTAGGAAAGTTTAATGTTTAAAAGTGTAACTCAAGCCTGATTTTTCCTTACATATAAAAGAGTGATCATAGTCTCTTCGCATATTAATTAAACACTGATATCAGATTGTTTCTTTTTTTGTTTTAATTAATTAATGTCCCTAATTGTAGGGACACACTTCAGGTCCAGTGTGGTGACAGTCAAAATGCTGCCATTACTAAATACCTTCTCATTATATTTTTTACAGTGGAGGAAGGAGATGTTCTTTCTCCTTTTGAATATACTCATCAAGAGCAAGTTATAATAATCTGCACATAATCAGAAACCAGAGATAGCTATACACACATTTAAAAGAAAAACCTATTAATGGATTCATTAAAAGTATCATACCCAGTTCCAGATATACCATGGAGTTGTCTCACTCCCTATTTATTCTAAAGTTTTTAATATGTAAGTATTTTTACAAATTTGTTTTTTTATTAATTTTACTTCTTTTTAAATTAATAGACATTTTTATTGAAGCATATTATCCGTCTTTCTCAGCGCCAAAGATGTGTTTGTGTTTTTTCAGCTATATTGTAAATAAGGTCTCTTTCAATATATTTCTGATTATATGTGTCCTGCACTAACTACTGCTCTTGTGGGTCTTTTCAGATGCTGTCTCTTCAGAGTTCAGGTGAACACCGCCAAGCTTATTTATCCTGCTGTTACACCACACAGGAGAACCCATCCCAGCTAACAGTGAATGTCAACAACACTTCATTCTGTTTGTTCATGTTATAGTCGTGCAGTTTTGTTATCTTGGTCTCTGCTGTACACTCAACATCTACTGCATGTCTGTCTGTCCTCCTCTCTTGCTCTTACTGAGGTTTCTCACATTTTTGCCTGTTAAAGGGTTTTTAGTGGGTGTTTTCCATATCCAAATCAAGGGTCTATGGACGGTGGATGTTGTATTACTGTACAGAGTGTAAAGCCCCCCGAAGCAAATTTGTGATATTGGGCTTCACAGATAAAACTGACTTGACCTAATTCACACAACTAAGGTTGCTTTCGGCTAGCTGGTGAAACTGTAGCGAGTTTGGATTGAATCATTTTGGGAAATGGCTTAAAGAAAAACACGTATTTGCAACATTTATGTAAATATGTTTATTTCAGACATTGAATATATATATGTATATATTTATATGAACATACAATGAACAGACAGTTAGTGCAGACTACGGATGCAAAGAGGTTCACAGATCAGTTAACCAGGGCAGGACAGAAGGGGAAGACTAAAGGGCAACACACACACACATCGGCCATGTCGTTTCATTTGATGTCCATAGCGCACACCTGACTCTCCATACAGGCAGAAGAAGTTGTTAAAGGAGAGTAGCTAGATTCAGCCAATCCAAGTAGCGACTGATGAAACTGCTTTACTGGAGTGTTGACACTGGGAATTAAGAAGGGCATATCTTGACACGTACATAGAAAACAGTGGGTGCATGTTTTTTGATGTACTTCATACACCGTCGCTGTGTGTTGCCCTAAAGAATAAAATATATTAGTGGAGTGCAAATAATAAATGTAAGGTCTAATCTCCTGTCACAGAAAAAAAAACAAGGGCCGGAGATCTCATTTAAACATGCTAGGAGCTCATATTAGTCAAGTACATAATATAACCTTTCACAACTCTTATGGAAAAATAATATTCTCATATTAACAATACTTATAAATGCAGGGCATATGGCAATATATAAATACATAGATATTTAAGTAAATTCCAGTGGAGCTTTTTACAGCTCAGATCCAGTTTTGTTTGTTTGCTCTGTCGGCCTCATGTCACTCTGCAGGCCAGGGCTTGTGGGTAGTGGTGGGGCTCCTTGGGGCCTTCGGACTCCCCTGAAAGACACGATGTAAAGGACATAGTTTAATTATTCTGTAAAAGAATATACATTGTTTAGTTGTTTGAAGGTTTTAAGTAAGAAGGAAAAAAATCAGCACAGTTATTTCTGTAGTAATTATTAATATATAATAACTAATAACTAGTATGCAAGTAGTCTTTGCACAGATACTAAATATAATATAATCATATTCACATTGTAATTTAGATTCATTTAACATGATTCATTAAAAAAAACATACTGTGCTAGTGGTAGTTTTAAATCCAGGTTAAAAACATTTCTCTTTTCATGTGCTTATGAATGAGCTCTTTTAAAGCACTTTAAATTATAATCTTTCATTTGCACTATGCATGTTCTTTTAATAATTTTAAAGCAAATAATAATTTTATGCTGCATTCATATTTTATGCTCTATTTTAGCTTTTTATTTTATTTTTCTCTTTCTATTTTTCTGTACTTTGTTTTATTAGTATTATAATGGGGTTCTTTTTTTATTAATTGTATGTTTTAATGTTTCCCATTTTTACTATAATTTGGTTTTATTTTTTTAAATGTAATTGAATGTTTGTTTTTATGTAAAGCACATTGAGTTGCCCCTGGGTTTGAAATGCGCTATATAAATAAAGCTGCCTTACCTTGCCTTGTGTTTTCCCTTTTAAGATAAAGTTTTATGCTTCCCAACAGAAAACACAATCCACAGAAGCTTAGTAACACCTATAGGGGGCAGCAGTGCTCCTCCGGTCAGTGTCGCCCACACCCAAACTACAGCCTGGAGCTCTGCTGTGGAATTGACCCTACCCACTTTAAACACAGGAGTCATTTCTCACTGTACAGTTATGTTGAGAATGAACTGCACTTAAATCTGCTGATTCCCCAGCAGATTTAAAGCTGGTGGTGTTAAAGCTTTACAGCTTGTGACCCTCAAAGAAGAATCAATGCCAACTAAATAGTGAACTCTTGACTTCTAATGCTGATATTTATTATTCTTTTCCAGGCTATAACACATGAAAAAAAACTGCACCAGGGAAGTAGGCCATTTTATTATATTTCATTTTATTTGAGATACTGTGGAACAAAATTCTTATTAGAATTTTAAGCAAAATTACCTCACCTAAAAATGTAAAAATGTGACATCCTCATTGACTCTGACTATGTAGATGTAAACTCAGAGGTCAGTCACAGGTTTTTTTATAACATTTGGGGGGGGGGGGGGGGGGGCATCATTTCCAGTAAGGTGTGTCTTTAACAAAATGTAGGGGGCATAGGTTTGTTAGTGATCATTTTCACTATTACCCTGCAGTTGGAAAACCCCAAGAATTCATTAGGCTGAAATCTGATTGTCTGGTATCGTGAGACTATGCAGAATGCAGATGTTCCCTATTTCCCTGAATCAAATTCTTGCATCTGTATAGGCATCTTAGATGGGAAGATGGACTCACCACAGCAGTCTGAGTTTTGGCATAGTTCATATGGGCGTAGAGCAGCACAGCTGTGTCATTGTGAGACGCCTCCAGTGCAATGGACAAAGCATTGCTGCCATCCTGCAGACAGAAAAGGAGGAGGAAAGAGAAGGAGAGAAAGTGAAACAGAGATAAAAGAATGGAAGAGGGAGAAAAGTGAGTTCATTGACCCTAAAAAACACAAGAAACAGAAAGCTTTACAGTTTGAGATGGACCATGTGATCGTCATTACACACAATTGTAACTTTTTCCAGCCATTTCAACACCCTCTGTATTACAAGAGTATGGCTGTCTAGATGTTTCATATCTTTCATGATGGCTAACACGCTCATTACCATCAATCAAGACATTATCGTTAAACATGACTTTCATCCAGCCTGCATCGTCAGCTATTCTTTGTTCTTATAATTTTATTTTAACATATCAAGCACACAATATAAACCCGAACTGAATATGATCCTGTGTCTTTGACCCTATAAAATCTCTAGTCAACAGTAACAAAGGCTTTATATATCATTGGAAAACCAGAAATCAAATTTTCTTCTACAGTTTATTCTTCTGCAATCAGTGTAACTTTCTCTGCATGACAGTGCGGTTGTAAAGATGCACATAACCCAAACTTTGGTACATAACTTGGTTTTAGGTTCATGGTTTAATTTATCTTCAGCGTAAAAGGAAAACAAAAGAGGATACGATTTTTTTTTCCCCTTGTAGAATGTCCCACTTGGTGCATATATAAAAATGTCAGCCAATATATCATCTGATCTTTTATTTAGCTCCCAGATATCTATATTGGACTGACTGACCTGCACACAGTTTGTCCATTACATTCTTGACTCAGAGTAGTTGTAAATCACAGAGAAACCAGAACACCTCCAAACAAAACATCAAAATAACACTGGAGTCACTTCCAGTTATTTTTTGCATTCTCTGTACGTAGATGCTAAACTGACTAGCACAGTCAAGCTAAAAGACAACACCTGTCCCATTGCCAAAGCTATCCAGGTGGAACCATCACACTTTGACCTCTTTGTCCCCCACATGCCAAGACGTAGATGTAATAGACAGTATTCAGCTAAATCAACAGAAATGTTTTCACAGATGGTGAATACTGAGCCAGAGAGTCATATAGCACACGGTTTGCGACAAATACATGAACCGTTACTCTCCTAATGGATAAAATAAATGAGATGAAAATAAAACTAAAAAACTGGCACTGCATTTCTTTAAATATGTAACACCACTGTGCCTTACAGTCAAGATTTGTCATGCCGAGACCCCCCACCCCCAAAAATCCCTCCGTCCACCTCTCGGTCCAGCTGTGCTACAGTGAAACACAATCCAAGAGCTGCTTGCACTGAATGGCCAACTCATTATGGCACAGATGTGAACAATCAAATATCTGTCTGCCTGGTGGTTCTTCAGGCATCCAGAGCAATCCAGTGTAAAATCACTTTAAAACATCAGGCAAGTGAAGATTACTATAACGAAGTAACAAATGTCAGAAGCAGCGATGAGAACATTAAGATTTCTGCTAGAAATTGAATATTGTGCTGATACAAAGTTCAAAATCTTAACAATTTGTGATATTTTTCATTTGGTTCATCTTAGACACCCTGGATCATTCAGAGTATAGAAATTATTCTTGATGGGCTTAATTTTTCCATCTTTTTTTGTTTTTAGGACATGGCATTTTGCTTCCGACTTGTGTGTAGGTCATGTGGTGCATTCTGCAGAGGACTGCTGCCAGAGCCTGCAGGGCATTGCATCTGAAATCTGCAAGTCTGCAGTTGTGGCTTTTTAATTCATCCCCAGGGGGCTTGTGAGTAGTGCAGTGATTGTGTTTCCTGT
Source organism: Scomber scombrus (assembly GCF_963691925.1). Lineage (NCBI taxonomy): Eukaryota > Metazoa > Chordata > Actinopteri > Scombriformes > Scombridae > Scomber > Scomber scombrus. Next base: position 21,764,092 of record NC_084977.1, on the reverse strand, counting down.
AAACAACACTGATTTGAGGGAAGGACAGACAAAACTAATCTGATCGCAGCTCTTCAGCTTTCAGCCTATCTTGCTAAATGAGAAAAAACGAAAGAAGAGGGGAAAAAAAGGTGACAAGAAGAGGAAACTGCATAGACCAAAAAAAGAAAAGGAAAAAAATTTCCCATGAGAAGTCGTTTCCTGAGCGCAGATTAAGCTGAATCCCAGACGTGAACACGCTCAGATGTTTTCAGCTGTCAAAGATCCAGCAGTTGGCTTGATCTGTAGGCTCAGAGCAAGCAGCCATTCAGACTGGAAACAGCCCTGCGCTAAAATAACACGGGGAGCTGCGTAGGTGGACATGTTGCTTCAGGTACCAATGAGACTTGAATACAATGCAAGTCCAGTTTGAGTTACAGAGCTGGGATTTTGTAAGTATCTCAGACACCAAAACATTGGTTTATAATACTAAAACAACTCTGGGAAACTGTCACAGTGGCAATTGTTTTATCTTTTGTTGCAAGGATTGTGAGGTTAACAGTAGAAATACTCTGTTCGTGTTACAGAATAATCAACCAGGAATCTGTGATTGGCCAGTGCAGCGCCTTGCCAGATGACACTGAGTTCCCTGCATCTGCAACCATGTACCTCTGGACTAATCTCCTTCAAATGAATGAGGGGGCTGTGTTTTTGCAAGCAGGGTTGATGTCATTCTGAATGGAGGCTCAGTCACTGACAGTTTCTTTCAGTAAGTGCAGCAGCTGAACACCTAAAATGTAAAATTTCTTACGTTATCAATGATGGAGATGTCGCAGCCAGGCTGTTCCAGTAGCAGCTTGACGATTTCAGCTCGGCCGTGTTCGCTGGCACACATCAGCGCCGTAGATCCCTCGTCATCCTGCACATTGACGTCAGCGCCACACTCCAGCAGTGCCCGCACCATCTCCTGCCGACCATGACTAACAGCTAGCATCAACGCTGTCTGGCCAGCCTGCCAAGGTAAAGAAGTATAAAGGTAATGTTTTCCAAAAAGAAAACAGTTTTTAAGAGCCTGTCAGATGTGTTAGCTTATCCATTACCTGCTAATAATAATATTACCACACCTAACTAAATAAACTGACTTACTGACACCAATCCTGCTGTTTCACTATCTAAGACAATGGGAGTGAGGAAAGTGCCGACTTTAAAGCTATAATATGTAACTATTCCGCATCAAAATGTCTAAAAATGACTAGACCTATGTTATACATTTTGTTAAGTTGTTTACTTATATTAAACTAAAAGTTTCCAACAATTTTCCAACCCAAAGTAATCCATCATTTTTAATTACGGTCCATTTCATTTGGTCACCTGTCAATGGCGTCATAATCCCCTCTACCAAATAGTATACACACAAAAGATGATGATCATCTTGTACATTGTGGTTGTCCACCACAGTTGCCTCTACCAAAGAGTATATGCATAAAAGATAATACATCTGCCAGAAACTCTCATATGAGGTCATAAATTGACCTTTATTCAGTGACCCAATGTCATTTTTATGATACACTTTTTAGATATTGGTCGTTTTGCAGTATATCTTTTAACCAGATGAATGAGTTTGGTAATCAGACATCTGGATCTTAAGTTATCAGAGAAACAAGATGAGCAAAAATTAGTGGCACCTCAGCTCACATAGAGCACTTCCTGGACGTCCTCTGAGAAACTGAGATTTTTTTTACATGAAACTGCTTTATTCTGTATTTTTACTGGTTTTAATTCCCATGTCCATTTGTTTTTGAGAGGAGTAGACATCTGTGGATTATTCAGCTCCCAGTAAAAACCTCCTGAACAATAAACACTGAAGGAATCCTAAACGGCAGAAGCTGACTGCGGTGATGACAGTGGTGGTTGTTTTACAATTATGTCAACAACTCCCATGATTCCACGCTGCTTCTCGATGTAATCAACCTGTCTTTTCTTATTGTTTTAATTGAGACAATTAGCAGCAGAAATTACATATTGTGTGAAAAAAATATGGCCCGTACATAGAGACAGTTTTGTAAGTACACTACTTTATTTTCTTACTTATAGCTAAATGCATACAAACCATCCATCCTGGTGCTGTACAGCTTCTCAGAAAATAGTTGCTTAAGAGCATCTCAGTTATTATGCAGCAGTATTTCATTCACTCAACCTACATTTTCCTTGACAGTTAAGGGGTTCAAATTAGTGGCCTTACCACAACAAGCCTGCCTCTCTGGCCTTTTAGGCTGCTGCTTCCCCTAAACAGTGCCCATTGTTTATTATAGCATAGAGAGCAGCTAAGTGTAGGTTTTTTTTTTTTTTAAATGCATTTTTCCAAAAGCCAAACTTAGTCATAAAAGGTTATTAAAAAGGTCTGCTTCTTTAAATTTTGAACTTCACTAATTACTACATCACTAATTAAAACAAAAAGTTACACAAGAATCTTTTCCAAATGTAATTTAGCACTCCCCAGCCCAAAAGCTAAAATTAAAACAGAACACAAAATAGTATGACTTTAATTCCTAACCCTAAAATTTCATTGAGTGCCTCGTGTTTTGTTCCCCACAGTAACAATAACAAGCACCAGTAATTGGATTTATAGCCAGTGATGCTATAAATTCAGAGTCCTATGACTTGGCAGTGTGAGGGCCTGTCAGGTGCTTTGTCCTAACACATACAGTACACAACCTGATTAAATCAACCAAGGAGATGGCACCACTCAAAAGTCAACAGATTCTCACAGATGACTTGTGTGTCACGTTAGGCTACACGTTTTCTTAATCAAATTTAACCTATAACAGATTATTTCTCATGATTCTGGCTATGAATGTGGTACTTCATTACAACACAGGAAATGCTGCTAATACTTCCCCATTAAATTAAGAAAGAGAATAAGGAGGGGCATTATTCCCTGAACACTGTTTTATTCTCTACCTTTTTCAAAACAGCTGTAAGGATAAAAAAAACAACTAGTTTTTGTTAAGACTGATGACTAATGATGTCACACTGAACTTCCTTTATCTGTCACTGTATAATTGTAAAAACTGTAAAATGCACACACACACACACACACTAATTAAATCACACACACACACACACACACACACACACACACACACACACACACACACACACACACACACACACACACACACACACACACACACACACACACACACACACACACACACTATAAACCGGGAAAAAGATTGAAAAGCCAAAATTAGATTAACGAAAGGAATGCAGCAAAAAGTCACCGTTTCTAATGCTAGTAAAAGATCATTAGTGACTCATTAACTTCAGTTATAATTTTTAGTACTTGTAGAATTGATTCTATGTCTGGTTTTATTTTTTAATTTTAAAATGTTTTCTTCTTAACAGTTTAATGTGTCCAAATAAGACTAAATTCATTTATCAAAGCCAGCTGAGCCATTGACTGACTCCTGTCGATGTAGTGCTTTTGGTTGATGGAGCTGGCTACAGAATCACATGAGCTCTGAGTCATTCATATTTCTGCTTTTTTATGACAAATATTTTCGTTTACCCTTTCGGCAAACTACTCCACTTATAAATATTTTTTCTATCTAAAAATCAGGTGATACAACATGAACATTGACGCTCATGTCAAATCCAGCATGTACTCACTAACCTTGTGTTTTTAACATGTGACTTTTTGACAGGCACACCTGACATACCATAAATGACAAGCATATGACAGGAGGGACTGCAATAAAGTGACTGTGGGAACATGGCAGGACTCCTTAAAAAGAAGAACATGTGTGTTTAATACAAGAGCACTGTGAACTCTGATGAACGGATGGGGACTTGCCTGGCTGGCTTTGGCGTTGACATTGCCCTGACTGAAGAGCTTCTTAACCACAGCCATGTCATCCTCCTCTTTCACTGTAGAAAGAGCAGCCAGCATGATGGCCGTGTAGCCCGCCTTGTTCTGTTTATCCACACAGCACATGCCTGGAAGGAACAGATGTTTTTTTACTAGGTATTTAAGTACATAAATGCACACTTGTACAGTACAAAGTCCTATTTACATGTGAATGCACATGCACATTTATCACCTGACAAGTAGAGAAATCGGGGTTAGATTAAAGTTAGTTATGTATGTAGAAATACATACACAGATCAGTTTTGTTAAGGGATTAAAGATAGTGACTTCATTTATGAGGACTGTCACTGGATCCAGTTTTTCCTGGTCAAGAAACAGCTCCAATGTAGAAGTTAACCTCTCTTTAAAACCACACTGTTTACTTTTTCTATTTCTGCATGTGTTAAACACTCAAGATGCCAATTGAATATTTGTTGTAGTGAAGATTTTTTTTAGTTTTGAAAGTGCTGGGCTAGTTGTTTTCCCCTACTTGAGGTCCTTGTGCTAAACAAAGCTAAACACTCTGTACTGAAATTGACATTTGTTATTTAATGAATATTCCTTTAATCATCATTTTTAATATTGACACCAAATCAAATGACAGGGTGCTGCCAAACCCACAAAAAATAAACCCAAAATCACACATGCAAAGTGAATACAAAACTACAAATGTAGCACAATAATTGGTTGGATTATTGACTATATTGTTGTTTTAGCCTGTAAGATAACTTTGTGTAGTGTGGATCCTCATCACAACACTTTTGGCCACTAACCTGTGTCCAGTAGCAGCCCCACCACACCGAAGTTGGAGTGTGAGACGCTGTAGTGGAGAGCCGTGTTGCCGTTGCCATCAGTCATGTTGACTACATGCGCCAGTAGCGTTGCAGACACCTCAGAGAACGCCATCAGGTAGTCAGACACCCGCGATGGCTGAGCCATTTTGGCACTGGAGATGCGGAACCACTCAAGCTGGACGGTGTGAGTGCTGGAGAGCTAAAGGTAAAGTAACCCATCAGTATTCATTGTGAGCAACACATATTTCTTGGATCTATTGTCAACTTGTTACTAGTATGAACTAGTTTAACAGATTAAAATTATTAGATGGTATTCTCATATTGTGTTAAAGTTAAAAATAATTCAGCACATGTGTATATACTGCACAGGGCGTCATGGGTTTACAGTAACCCGACATTCCACTGGATGTGAAGGGAAGTCCTCCTTTTTACCATCTGCTGTTTAACTCAACAGTGACACAGAGGCTTTACTTGGTCTACACTCCCCTGTTATTGTTACATGAAGCTCCTATTGTTTCTTATCAATGTTTGCTGGTTCTAAAAATATCCCTAACCAGTACAATACAGCCCCAGAGCTTTCGTCAGCTTTAAGTAATTAAGTAAACATTATATTTTGCATTATTCTGGTGATAAAGAGGTTTGAAGAAGCATGCAGGGACGCACCACTTCCTTACTCTTCAGTGTTTTGATGTCATCATTCAGGTGATTCTTCAGAATCAGGCAGGCTTCACGCATTTTTGAGCTCAGCTCAAACCTGTGAAAGAAACAATTTGTTCGTTCACAAGTTGGTCATTTTTTATTTTTTTGCCACACAAAACAGTACAATAGATCACTTTGTAGAAATCATTTTTCACTTTCATAATATTTTAAAAGGGCCTTTTTCGGTTGATGTACATGGAAAAAACAAACATCAAACCCTTTTTGACAATAAACCATAAAAACATCAAAGGGCTGGGTGAATACTTTTTATATACAGACACTAAATACTGCTTTCCAGCACACTGTTTTTTTCTGTTAAGACTGTAGTAAGTATTCATCCTTTCTATATTAGAAACGACATACTTCTCTTTCACACCATCAGATGAATAATTTTCTGCTCTCAGAGTTTCCTCATCTGTGTCACTTTCATCCAGGTTGACATTCCTTTCCTCCTCAGATGTTTCTTCCTCCAGAGCCGCCTCATCCTCCTCTGTGCTGTCCAAGCACTCGCCTTCTCCACTTTCTCCAGAAGAACTCCCATCTTCCTCCTCCTCTTCCTCATCTTCCTCTTCACTCGATGTGGACTCATACCTGGAAGATTTAATTATTAGCTGGAACTCAGCTCAACTTGTTCAGTTCACATTTGAGGGCACTTGGCCGGCTTTCTTTTCAATTGGTAAGGGGGATAAAAAGAGGTTTACATTCTCATCGAGCCTCTGACCTTTTGGTTGCAGCATTGATGCCAACCTCTAGACCATCTGCCGCCCCTCATTTTATTTTTACTGTGGTAAAAAATAAAATAAAGTTTCATGTTACTCACCCTCCATTTAGGATGCCCACGAACTGCAGGCTCTTCTTGCCAGCACTGCGATTTTCGCCCAAGTTACTCCCATCCTTCCTCTTCATGATTGATTTCAGCATACCTGTTGCCATACAGGAAGCAGATGGATCAAACAACAGTTCAAACAAAGAACACATATCTCAGGCATGACGCCTGATGTAAACATGTTTTCTCAGACTTTATAATTGATAGTGTAGTCTTTAAGTGATAATTTAAGCAGCTCTACTAGGAATTAATATACAACATATTTCCCAAAGTATTTTGAAATTCCTTTAAGTGCCTAAAAATTATCATCCTTTCCTAAGTGAAAATATTTAATGTACATTTCAAATTCATACCTGCTGAATATAGTTTAACAAGACAATCATATGTCAAGGTCTACTGGCTGACCTTATAAAAGGAAAGTATTTGGTTCTGTCATGAAGGTTTAAATTGGTAGTTACTGTCACACACACCTGTCTTAGTGGTGCTGGTTGCAGTTGTGTCTCCTTGGTCTCCCTCTTTCTTCTCGGCCGTACTGACCACTTCTTCTTCTGGCGAGACCTTGTATTCAGCAATGGTCAACTGTCTCTTCTTTAGCACTGTAACTTTCTGCTCTTCAGTCTTTTCCTCGAACAAATTCTCCCACTGGCACCCAATGCTGAACACTGCAACAGGAACTGGTTCTTCTGGTGTCACTACAGAATCAGTCTGAGTGCCTTGTTCAGTCTGATCTGCTGTTAAGCGCTCACCTACGCATGCATCGCTCACCTCGGGACAGCACGAAACTGCAACATGCTTTAATTCGGAAGTCAATGTCTCTACCTGGGCATTTGTCATGTCTGGTTTGGCGAGAACACCCTTTTCAAATGTGACTTTGGACGTTTTCTCCTCAATTTGGGCTCTGAGAATTACCAAGTCTTTGTCTGCAACACTCAGTCGGTCCTCGAGAGCCACAATCGACTCCTGCTGGAATTTTATGGTGTCCTGTAAGGTGTCCAACTCCCGCTGTGTCTCAGAGGTGACCCCAAGTAGTGACTCCATTACCCAAACTGCAGCCTCCTCTGTCTCCACTCTGGTCTGTATTCCCGCCTCCTGAACCAGTGTAGCTTCTGTTCCTGTGCCTTTCTCACAAACATTCACCTTAGTGCCCTCAGAAGCATCTTTCACACCGTGGCTATGGTAGAAAACAACCGAGTCCATTGGCATATCATCTCCAACTGCTACTGATTTCTTCTCAATGACTGAAACTTTCTCTGGAGTTTTTAATAAAACTTTTGTTGAACGCTCTACAGCTTTCTCCTCCTTCCCCTCAAATTTCTCAGCCAGCTTTTTCAGTTCCCCAGATTTTCCAAGGCCTTTGTGACCAGGTGAGGTTGGTGAAGTTAATCGACTCTGGATACTGGGGTCAGTTTGAAGGGTCTCTGTGGTTTGGGTGGAGGACTCTGTAGACTGTTTCTGCTGCTGGGCCGCCTCCATGGCTACTTTCTTCTCCTGCAGTGCCAACAGGAGCATGTCTTTCTCGGCACGAAGTTTGGCCACTTCTTTCTCAAGTGCTGGAACACCTTTTACCCGTTCTTCCATCTCCTTCAGCTGCTTCAAGGCTGTAGCCATCTGCTCCCTGACTGTCTGCAGCTGGTTTGGCGGGATTGGAGTCACTGTGGTGCCAGTAGCTGGAGTGCTTCGCCCAGAGGTCTGAGGACTGGGTTTAGTCCAGCTACTCTGTAGTGGCTGACTCGATGGAGAGGTCCCCAGCTTCTTGGGAGGATCTCCAAGTTGGAATCGCCCACCATTCTGGTGCTGGTGGCTCTGCTCCTGCTGTAACCGCAAACTAGTTTCAAGAAGAGTCCGCTCAACTCTGGGGTTGCGCTGTGGTGGAGGGGGTGGCACTTTGGCTCCGGCAGACAGCGGAGGAGCATTGAGAATGGTCACAGGGGAAATAGATAGTCCTTCGCAGGGCGCTGACCCAAGGCGGTTGCGTGGTGGCGGTGGAGGAGGAGCTCTGCCATCCTCACTTGCCGGGGATGCAAGAGACTCTGTGGAGGTCCAGCCACTGGTGCGACCCCCAACACTAGGACTCCTCTGGGAGAGTTTGAGTCCCCGTCCAGAGCGACGGGAGGAAACTGGTGCACGGCGGAGGTTGTGTCCACTCTCTATCTCTTCTACATATTTGAGGAAGTCCAGATCGAGCTGAAAACCATACGGTGTTTGGACGGAGTAAGAGGCTGGCTGGTTAGCCTCTTCCTGACTAGAGTAGAGGAATGGAGAGCCAAGATCTGTAGGGAAAAGGACATGTGACTGGACAGCATAGCTACATTGGGGGTACTTAATTAGTCCTGCTGATACAGTAGAAACAGACATATTAAGATGTACTGTTTCACAAAACAGCAAAGATAAGACTACTTACTGTTGTAATATAAACAGAGTATGTACATTGGAATACACCTGCTGAAATATCAACCAATCACTTTGTTTGGTTTATACTAAAACGTTTTTTTTTGCTATAGTGTTGACACAATATACACAATAAAGTCAAGATACTTAATAGTAATACTTAAAAGTGTAGTTTTCTGTATAGTGTTTACAGTAGAAGCAACATGAAGACACACAAAAAGATTTCATATGTCTTGTGTTTCATGCGTCCCTGATAACATCTGAATAAATCCCTGTGGTAAACTCAACCAACCTTGTGCAGATTACAAGTTATATGATTTATTGTGACAACTGGAAAACTACTGTAGGCATTACAACACCAATAGAGGAGCTAAAATATCCACAGTTTCATATTCACAAAAAGAAATTTGATGAAAGAAAAAATTATGTAGAAATAATAATTTATTAAAAACAAACAAACAATGACATAATATTTTTTGAGACATCTTAATGCAGTTTCTTACCAGGCATCTTTGGGTTAACTTGCACCGACTGAGTCATTTTTCAGGACTGGGACGTTTCAGCACACACACAGCTTCTAATCAACACCTGGCTAAAGAAAACATACAGTGACATGGATGCATTTGTCATGGATGTACTTGACACAACAACTAGCAAGAGAAAAGGATGCAATTTCTAAAATACTGCCAGAGGTCAGTTATTTATATTGTCAACAAAAAAATGTAGGTTACCGTCTGATTTGCTAGAGGTATCACAATTTGATTTAATTCTACGTAATTATTCATATATCACAAACATTACATGCTCTTAATGTGGGCTATCAACACATTTTTGTCAGTAGGAAACACCTTTTAACTTTAAACACTGTATACCTTATAAACAACTAAAATGGCTCCATGCTCTCACTTTAATGGCGCACATACATGCTTCTTTATAGGAGTTGTAAACGTTCTACAAAGTGCAGAAAGGCCGGAAGAAGTTTATGTGTTTTCTTATGGCTCGTTAGCACGTGTGACAGCCTGTGACTGAATCCAAAGGACGGTGAATTCCTTTCTTTTAGAGATAAAGAGGTTTTGTTAAATGGATCTGTTGTTTGCTTTTCCTCTTAAGATGTGTTGAAGGACACTGAGCCTGACATCATCCATACCTCTGAGCTTTTTGTGTGTATGTGTGTGTGACTGCGTGTGTGTGCATGTTGTACTGTTAAGCTTTTGACCTCCTTAGATCTCAATGACTGTAAAGAGCTGTTACAGTACAAGCCTCAAAGGGTGAAGATGCATGTCTAAAGTGTGAGTACATGAGCGTGCAGACATTTCTGGCACACGGTGCAGATAGAAGCCAGGGAAAACACCTCAGAACAAGCCAACAAGAAAGAGCTGAACGGTGTCCAAAAACCACAAGATAGCTGCTCCATTAACAACAGCATGCGACTCTACTGAAAAACTGCAATATTCATCTCTCCACAAGACTGCGACAACCTGCCATACGTACTGCGTACTGGGAAATCAGGGTTTATTCAGACACATGAAAAAAGCGGAAAACAGAAGTGCAAACTCGTCAGCTGATCAAACTGGATAGCATTGTTTTAGGACTTGAGATGTCCGTTGGTTTTTTCTGTTATTCGTTATAGTTTTGAGCTGAAGTTGGGTGGCTTTTATTTCTCTGTTCAGCTATAGTAGCTATAAATGCTTGTGTTAACAACTCGGCTTCTTTTCTGTTTGTTCTTAACATACAGAAAATATAGGATATTTCCTGCGCTGCAGTAAAAAGCCAGTTACCATGTTCCGTGCAGAAAATGGGCAACTTAGCATGAACTGAACACTTAATGGATATACTACAATACACAATACAATATACTTTATTGTCCCGCTTAGGGAAATTTGTCTTGGACTCAGCAACTGCGCCATAAATGCCTTGACAGCCACAATGACAACAGACAAAACATCACCAGCCATACCATCCCAACAACAATTACATAACAGTATTGCACATATCCCATAACATTGCACACAACACATACATACACCAATGGGAAAAACACATGCTAAAAGGATATCTGTTGTTATACCAATGGTAGAGGTGATAAAGACGCATCAACCAAAATAACAATTTGATAGAGTGCTACTTTAAAACATGACAATGAATGTTTAAAGATCAAACCCCAAATTGTAACAAAGCAGTTTGTTTTAGTGTGGAAGAAAAGTTTACCTCTCTCAGCCGCTCAGTGAATGATTCATGCAGCTGGAGATTAGGCTGGTTCCCTCCTCCCTACTCCACGCAGCCCTATGAAAAACAGAAAGAGACCATCAGAACAGTCCAAACATGACATTCAAAGCACATTATTACAATGCAGAGGCACATTGTTGGGTATCAAATTGAATTAAATGTGTCGAGAAACATGACTGAACGTGAAATGAAGGTGCTTCCATACAGGGCTGAATAGTTTAATGAGGATTAAAATTGCGTGAATCATACAGTCACCAGATCTCAACCCAACACTGAGTAAGGAAATATGTTATAAAAGAAAGGCATTCATCCTTCCAGTATATTGCCAGAGACTTGGAGAATCTCTTACAGGAGCTTTAAAGCTGTTAGAGCAGCTTAAATGGTCCAAGATCTTACTGCGAAACCTGATTTTATTTATTTTCTTTTGTTACCCATCTGTATAGAATTTTAGTGAATCTGGAGTAGATTCAGTAGTTTGTATTACACTTGATTTGTTACTTGAAACTTCAGTCTCTCCAGCTATGGCTCACCATATGATGACTGATTGGCTGGCAGCATCACAGTGATGAAAAGACTGGAAGACTGGTCTATGTGTCAGTTTTGGTATTTATTAAACAAATTAAGTATAAAGTGTTAGTTATTGAGCTTCAGAGGTGCCTTGGATAGAGACAGGCTAGCAGTCGTGGACTATAGGACAGTCTATAGGACAGTGACGTTACCTGCAACAGGTTGTGCGTCTACCTGCACCAGTAATTATCTCAGGTGTTTGGGTTTACAAAGAAAATTATAGGGGCTGTTGTTTATGTGGGTTGTATAAGACCAGTGTGTTTTGAACGTAAAAATAGTGTTCCTATAAATGTCAGTTTCTTCTGTGCAATATGTGCAGCACATGCAGATACGCAAACCCTCTGTCTTTGAAATAAGGGAAAACACATACAGTCTCAGATACAGTTACCTGCACCACACACACGCACACAAAACCCCTCATATAAGCAGTCATTCATTTTGTTTGAAACATACACACACAGATGTGTTTTCCAGCAGCCTCGGGCACATTCCTACCACATACTGTTGCAACACGCCAGTCGTCCTTCCAGCTGACTGACTACTGATAACCTATAAAAACACACACACACACACACATATCATCTGTCAACTCAGACTACTGCAGACAGATACTTTATTGTCAAAGTAGAGACGACAAACCAAACCGACAAAACACTAATTATCACAAATTAAAATATTATCTTTAATTGACAATGGGTTAATTAGCATATGGAGTCCTCAATGGAAAGAACAAAACTCTCTAACTGATAAGAGCGTTTCTGCACAGCATCTTCTTATCAGCCACAGCTCTGTTTCTTCTCAGTCTTTGTCAGTTTCACCTCTCAGGACAGACCACAGTAAACATGATGCTCGCCGCCTCGACCAATCACACACAAGTTATACAAACGCTAAAAGGTTTTCAAGGGAGTGAACTCACCTTGATGGGTTTACTTTGGTCCAAACAAGAGAGAAATAGTTGACCATACTTTTTGAGTTTTTATATTTGGTTTGTTTAGGAAAACAGGGACAAATTATAACCCAACCAAAGCTTATAAATAAGTGATGACCCACAGGTGGTTTTGTTCTTCTACCACATTTTCCTAAGCTGGGTTGGACTCAATTGAGTTTTTTTGTTTGTTTGTTTTTTAATCCTTGTATAGTTTCAGTCCAAGTGGGGTGAAATCTGTGTTTTTATAAGGCCTGAGTGCAGTTATAATACAGCAGAACTATGGTTCGTATCAATGACAACAAAGTATGTGCGAACAAAAACAAAGTATTTCTGGTGCGATTTTACTGTGATATCATCATCATTACCGGCACACACAAAAATACAGCAGGTCGTCATTTGTCCTAAACATCAACATTAATGACTCCATCCAAAGAACTATGAACTATGAACTATTTTTTGATAGTGACACCAAATTTAACCTCACAAGGAAAGCCAAGCACATGTTTTTCATCCCAGTTCGACCAATACTGTGCGCTGAATAGAAACACATAGATGATGGAAGTTTTACCATTAACGTTTGCAGACAGAATTGTTTTTCTAACAGAGTTTCAGGGGGCATCATTTAACCCCAGACAAAGTTGTTTTTACCACAAATGTGTCCATATACAAATATTATAGTCTGAAAGTTAGCTCCAGACTGACGGTACTGAAACTGTTATTATATCATAAACCTTTCTTAGACTGTTTGAAAGATACAATTATTCACTAACTCACCATCCACAGCAAAGCTGGAAAAACAGACATGCAAAAAAAACACTGCAGACAAAAAGATGGTTGCTGGTAAAGTCACTACAGTGAATATCGCTGAGAAGTAGAGTACAAGTAAAATTAATTAGTTTGTTAAAGCATCAAAATGAACAGCACCCCTAATATTCATATGTATTTATTATAAATGGGCATCTATAGTTTGGCTCTTATAAACACTTCATTGTACTTGTTATTCCTGTTTTCCTGTTATTCTCCACATCTATTCTTGTTTTTCTTCACTCTTTTTCTTTCACTTGCTTTTGCTTCAGCTCCCCTTGTTTGCACTCTGTATCTCTCTAAATTTCTCCTCTTCCTTCTTTTTTTACCCGCTCCTCACCGCTCTTCATTTTTACCCTCTTTTCCTCACATGACTCTCATTTCTCCTCTCACCCCCAACCTCTCCAAACACACACACACACAATTCCCTTAGCGCCTCTCAAGTGTTGCTGTTTTTCTCTCTGATTTGATGACAGACAGCAAATTACAGACTGCAGGGAGAAGCTGCATTCCTTCCCTCGACACCCCGAGCCCTTACCAGCTGAGAGCCGAGCTGTTGAGTCTCACACACACACACACACACACACACACACACACACACACACATCAGTGTATACACACATTTGAGTGCCAACACTACATAAAGTTGCAAGAGAAAAAACACATGCATGCCAAGATAATAATTATAAAAATATCCACACAAAACATAAACATGCTTCATATTCACACAAATATTCAAAAATGTGATTTACTAATATGTATGAATCCACGCGCACACACTCACACACACACGCAGTCATATGATCCCACACAATCACACAAAGACAATGTTCACAGCAACAAGTTTCAGTAAACTCACCGACTGCATACCACCTTAATTTAGTAAACACCTAACTGGGCCATATTGTGAACAGATGCACTGCATTGTTCTTCAGACTGATGTCACACGTCTGTATTTCCATGGTGACAAATTGGGTTAACGCGACATTCTTGATTCAGTTTTAATGCAACATGGCAATCATAACAGCATCAGTTCACACCCAACCCTGCGCTCGCATTTTATTATGTTACAGGCACTTTTAAGTGAGTAAAGTCACAGAATAATCCTCACTTTATGTCGCTGCAGCAACCAATAAACATTCCTACATCAGGCATATGTGATAAAGGATCCCACATATCAGGGTTTTTTTTTTTTCAATTTGATCCAAGACAGCTCAATGTTTAATTCATTGGCTAGAAGATTGATTGTGTTTATTACAACTTGAGTATTACGTTACACTTTATCTTATTATTAGTGTGTAATTTCTGAATCCTTTCCTAGTAATTCCCAAGAAGTTTCCTGGGAAGAACGATGTAATTTGGAGCTACTTGATTTCGCTTAAGTTCTGGAGTTTCTCAACATGCAAAAATGTGGAATTTGTCTACAGACCAGCATATTGAGAAATGAGTGAATGTTTCCTTGGGTTAAAAATGTGCTTTTTTAAAATGATATTTCTATTTTCCTTTTAATTAGTAGCAAATACATTGTTAAGAATTTAAATCCTTATTTCTAGAATCTGCGGTTTTGTTTCTATTGATTGAGATAACATAAGTAATAGCTGAGATCTGGAAACATGGTATCATCACTATGAAGACATCAGAGAGTGAGGCATGTTTTAAACAAGCCAACAGTTTATCCACATTATCAAAACTACTTTATTTGAACGTTTAAAAGAAAGTGAAATGTTGCTAATAATCTTCATCTGCACGAGAAAACTAAGTTAAACCAGAACGACTGTAAACTGTGAGGGATGTTTACGACAACTGTTTGGTTTTTAATTATTTTACTGTACATTTTTGTTTTCCCTTCCAAATAACTTGGGTAAACTGTGAGTTTATTTAAAACCTGTCTGATCATCTGACTGCTGGCGTTTGTTGATTTCTTTCTTGCAATGTCAAATCCATTTCTAGCCATTAATTTATAGCACTTTTCGTCCAATTAACACACAGAGTCACTATGTTGTTGTTTATATTTATTGTTGTGTGACTCTGAAGTTTGAGTTAAATGTAATGAATAAACGAAAAGGAGACATACAGAGACATACCAAGAGCACAGATTGTTATATGGTTATTTATTTATGTTTTACAACATAACTACCATGAAACGATAAGCAAATTAAGCAGTTTATAATCTCTCATCACTGCTGCCTCAATTTCATTTTCCCTCTTGCTCTCTCAACTACCCCTCTCTCTTGCTATTTGGTGCTCTCTGCTTGTTGTAAAACATTATCAAAAATGTCTAACCCTTCCTTTATCAGTTAGTCGCACCCAGTACTTCCTTGTTTACATCCTGAGCAGGGACTTTTTTCCTTCTTCTTTTTTTTTTAATACACCTGGAACTTTCATCTAGAAACTAAATTTAATCCCTGGTTTAGTTTCTGAGTTTTGAATGTTTCTGCCTGAGTACAATATCATTACTACCAACAGGAATGAAACCACTCCTGGGGCAGCTGTAGCTCATGAAGTAGAGCAGGTTGTCCATTAGCAGTGTTGACAGTTCAATCCACAGCTCTTTCTGTCCATATATAGCACATTTGAAAGACCTTTTTCCACCAAGTAAAAAAAAAAAAAAAGCACCTTTAATGATGAATGATGCTTTATGTCACTGATGTATACTGACTAAAACTGCTTTAGTAACAGTTGGATCAGGCTTTAAACAGTCCAAACTGCAAACAAATGAGCAGCTCACTTTACATTCAAAACACAGCACGGCATGTTTGTCATCTAAGATTCAATGAACTTGGCGCTCGGTTATAGTAAGCAGATTTAAAGCAGCGACACTCTTTCTACAAAGAGGATGAATGGATTAGTACCTCAGTGACAAAGTGTTTCCTGGAAAAATGGAAATTGCAGTAATTTTTGATGGATAGATTTTTTCCTCTCAGGCCGAGGTAGGAACATGTGACGAGTGGAAGTCCAAGAGCAAGTCCAAAGTCATGTCAGAGCAGACTCGCAGACGAGTTATTAATGAAGAAGGGAACATTGTGTCGTCCCGCATTCAGTTCACTTTATGGAAGAGGAAATATTGTGCTGGTTTGGGGCTCAGGGCCATGTTTTGAAACAGTGACCTCAGCTCCACTGCCACCCTTTTCCCGACAAGGGAAGCCAGCAAGAGAAAGAGAAAGAGAGACACAATCTGACTGACAAGGAGGGGAGGGAATGAAAGCCAACATCCTCTCTCACTGACAGCAACTGTTACTTTCTGACTGCTTTACATGAGAAAAAAACCCATTCAGAAATCTGGACACACATAGAGACACTCTCACATAGAAAGAGACATACAAACCACAGATTCAGGCCTCCACCCTCATATGCATACCACACATGCCCACGGACACACTTGAATTACAATACATGCAAGGACTTTTACTGGTTTTATTTCCAGTCTCCTGACTGAAACATTTACCCCAATTATAATTCCAATCTGAACCCAAAACTAAGACCTTGTCCCGCAGTTATTTTTCCAAATGTAGTCTTCACAACTACAGAGCTGAAACGATGAACTGATTAGTCATTACAAAGATACAATTTGAAACTGTTGTCTTGTTCCAGCTTCTCAAATTTGACAATTTGCTTAATTAAATAGGAGCAACCCTTACCAGTTTTTTTTGTTTGTTTGTTTGGTTTTTTGGTAGCTGTTCTGATCATATCACATGATCTTCACTAGTAGAAGGCAGCTACTAAAGGGACGTTGACATGAGACGGTTTTCTCATTTCCAAGGCCAAAAATCTCAACTTTTAAGCAGACATGGACAAGAAGCGCTGAGAAAACAACATAAAATGCAAACATCTATATTTACACGACAACTGAGCAAACTGATCCTCATCTGCTGATGAAGATCATATGATATGACTGAAGAGCTACTAAATAGACCTTAAACCTTATTTCCAAGGTCAAGAGTGAACTCTGAATCTGTTTGTTGTTTTCCAACAGAGGAAACAGCGTCAGCAACCTTTATCTCCCATCCCAGTTCATTTTAAATTTAAACCAACTGCTAATCCTGAACTTAATCCCTTGTAGAGGCAAAGAGCCACTAAATCGTCTTCATACTGAGGAGATTTCTTTAATGTCTTTATCCTTGTGTGGACATTTAGGCCTAATAGACACAAACATGCACTCAGGAGGGCCTCTCTGCTGCTGGGATAAATCTGCAGTTTCCTGAAGGGAAGCCCACTACTCCCCCAATAAATCCCCCTCATCACTACACACACATACACTCACACACATGCACCCCTCCATGCCCCTGTGGTAGACCTCCCATTGTCTCCCAGTAGGAACTGAGGGGGAGTGAGAGGAGGAGGATGGGGGGCAGGTCCTGCCAGGAAACCCATCAGGCCGTCCTGAAAGCTGCTTCCTGAAGGCAGCAGGAAAACACAGAGGAGAAGACAAGCAAAAACTGAGAGCTGAACAAATAGAGCCAGTGTGACACGAACACACACACACTCACCATCGAGAAGCCAACAACAGCACTGAGGCCGACATCACATGATGCATCACACTGAGGTTAGATAACGTGTTATCATTATTGGCGAGGGCTCAAGTGATTTGTGTGCGCCAAGGCTCACACACATTAATACACAAACACAAACACACACACACTTTAATACTCTCACCTCCATCTATTTACAGTATTTTTGCCATTGGTAGCCATTTCCTGTCTCCCATCCCTTTAACATAAATTACACACTGGCGTCACATCTCTGACATCTTGTGTCCCACTGTATACAGAAAAAAAAAATCTATTTTACCACAATCAGGTTGACTTCAAACATCACATGCGTCCTGCCTCCCCTCCCTCTTCCTTCCAGATTCTCCAACAAACAATCCAACACATTCAGCCTCCACAATGAGGCATTATGCCTCTTTGGTGGCGACGCTGTTTTCGAAAAGTTTTGTGAGGCCTCGTTGTTTCTCTCCATACCAGCCCCCCACCCTCTCCCAACTGTGTCCAGGTTCAAAATGTCATGAGTGAATTCAATAAAGTGGCTGGGGAAGTCTAAAGCTGAGTTATAAGATGAAGAGAAGTTGTCTGACAGCAGAGTGCTCAAGGCTCCCACGATAGATCTGAAGCTGTTGAGAAGCAGCTGGTTGGACTCACAGTCTGACACAAAGCTTCACATAAAAAGGTTAAAAAGGATCAATCAATGCTGACATCCATTAACATCTTTAAAAAGGGAAAATCCCATTTCCATCTCTGTCAGATCTCTTCAGTCTGTGATATTCAAATGATTTGAGGAGTTCCAAGATAAAATACTTAGGGCTGCCTTCAACCTGTCCTACCATCTTCTACTGATAACCATTTTGCTTGAATTCATCATTTTGTTTCACCTTAATTTATCAATATTGAAAAAACAGCCTTGCTAAGGCCAGGAGTGAAAACTTTTTTCACAACAATTAAAGATATTAAACGATTTCTGTAAGCCAACTTAGAATAACCTCTATTCAAATTGTACACTTGTGTTGATCACATCTGGTGTTTTTTCTGTAGTGTTTTTCATGGAAGTAACAGGTAGATATTTTCGAAAATGAGGTCTATATCCTTAATCCTGGTGAATCAGAGATGAGGAAACGTCTGGACACATGCTATGATCACTTAAGTATCCAAAAAGCCTTTAATCACAACCCAGAGAATCAGCAAGAAGTGTTTTTTCAGCATCTGGAGGGTGTGTAGAGCAGTTCTCACTCTGACACCCATTTTGGTATTTTTCCACTCTTTAAAAAAAGTCTGATTGATTTACATTTTGAGTTCTTCTTTTTATTTAGTCATTTTTAGTAACAATCTTATTATTAATAGGAACAAGAAAATCAATCACCATAATGCAACTTAATTAATTTTATGCTAACTGAACCATGAATAAATAGACAAAACAAACAAGGATGTCCCACAGAATCCCTGTAGCCTCATTAATTATACATTTATTGAGCTGAATGTACTTAAAGGGCCAAGTTCACATTTTTTCTGGCCATTGACAGCATTATCGGTCACTGTAATTGTTCCTCTTCTCCAAATTGGCCATGAGGGGATGAAAAATAGATTACAAAAGTTCAGCTAAAATAAAAGAAGTCCTCAGCAGTTCCTGTTTTGTGTTTCTGTCTCTCGCTGCAGCTCAAGTAAAACAAACACTGACCAAGTAAACACAAAGGGGGACTTTTGAACTTATGAGACAGAAACTTTGGTAATAAGGATGAGTCTTACAATTGTCAAATGTACTTTGGTATGGATTTCCTCTTTAAAGATGAAGAAGGGATCCAATAAAAACTCTAAATCTTGAAGCTTGTTGAAAAGCAACCATGCCATTTTCCCAACTGATTCATACATGGATAACCACAGAACCCAAAACCTGGCTGGACATGAATGAATACTTGGAATAGCAACATTATATGTTTCTTTTTGGGAACAATGAATTGGGAATAGTTTACAGCTTTCAGAGTTTCAAAACTGCTCTCGGTTTGTATCGCAGCAGCAGCATCCAGTCAGGCGGCTGACGAAGTCCCATGCCTGACGGCTCAGTGCCCCTCCCTGAAACAAAGCAGGGCTCTCAAATCGAGTTTTCCCCAATTAGCCAGTTTCCAGCTCTGATGTCACGTTGCATTTTGAACCAAACACACCTTGTTTTCCCTCTGTGGTGAGACACAAACTCTCCAGGCCTGTCTTTTCAACATGACAAACTAAACTTTTGTAGAAGCTGAATTCTAAAGAACACATTTGGCTCAAACGCGAACAGCCTTTTTTCTCCTGACTGATTTTCCATCTTAACTCATTTACTTTTTATCTGATCACTTAATGTCTTTGTACTTACTAGCTAAGCAAATAACGTTGAACATTTCTAAAACACAGCTAAGCTGACCTAGATATCTGGTCCCCAGATTTGTATTTAAGAGGAGACTGTGACCCATTTGTTTCCTTCACAACAGTAGCAACTGGAGCCTCCAGATGTTTGATTCACATAACTACAGAACAAGACCAGATGTCAGCTGTTGCTGTTTTCTGCCCAGAAACAACTAAAATATGTGTCTATTATCATGTTATTTCCTTCACTGCTTGAAATTACACTAGTTCAGCATCTCTTTGATGGAGAGGGTCGGGGTAATGACAAGGCAGTGGATGGTGGTCTTTTGAAACGCTTTGAAATGTTTCCCAAAGCTCCTGCAAATCCTGTGAACACACCTTCATCACCATGAATCTGCTCACACTCCCCCTGCTCATGTGGAAAATACATGTTTGTGGACTCTAATTCAGTTTCCATAATGCACTGATTCAGTTACCTTTTCCAATTCAGGCTGATTGTTACTCCTGCTGTTGCACTGAGATGCAATTTGATGTCTACCAGGCATAACGAAAGTTAATTGAACATAAATGCCATGCAGTCGACTCTGAGACGATCTTCTGGATGATTTATCCAGACTGAAGAGGAGGTCCTTTTCATAAAGTTTGGCCTTTTTTGCCTGTCTGTTCCATTATTACATTTATTCTGTCCCTTGGTTTATCATTTCATTATTTTACTTTTTTGTGTTTGGAGTTTCATTGATCTGCATCATTTGCTCAGTAAAGAGTAAGAGCACATATAACACACATTTCCAGATCTATATTTTTAATCTGGGGCTCTACTGGAACATCTTTGTGTGATTTAAAGTTCAAAAAACGATTTATTTTATATTGGCTCTTTATGCAGCTCCTCAGCTCAGCCGAAACAGGCTGTTTCAGCCGTTTCAGCTCCTCAGCTCAGCCGAAACCCCCCCCCCCCCTCCTGATGAGCCTGCTCTGTTCTGATTGGCCAGTTTCAGGAAGCCGTGTCACAGTCAACTTCCAGCCGTTTGGGTTTTGGCTAAACCATGAAACAAACTACAGTAGCAGGATTTCAATACATTTTCCTCATTCTTCGCTCAAAATGTCAACTTCTCAAATACATCTGTGCATGTTTGAGCCAAAATGTAATCTGAAATATGACAGTGGACAATGGAGACAACACATGGAAAAACTTTAGCAACACCCTTTGCAACGTAACCTGCGACCACCGTTCATAGACACTGATGATGAGCCAGCATAAGCTTGTTGACGAGGTAGAACTCAGAGCAGGTTGAAGCCTGGACTACTGACTTGCAAGCATAACTTATATGCTAACTTTATTCTAAGAAAAATAACTTTAACTCTTTACAAGGAATATTTCAGTTTATCTCCGCTGTTTGTCTGCCAACTTCATGTGATAACAAGACTCAAGAAAATCACTGTACCCATCTGTGGTTCACCAAGAAATAGTAACAACACGTAACTCACAAAACTGAAATTCTAATTTTACATTCATGTTTGTATTAAATAAAGGAAATGCAACATGAGAATTATTGAGTTTTAGAGGTGCTGGGAGGTGGATTTTGATATCTTTCAAAAGAACCAGGCTAGCTTGTCCTTTATGTCGAACTGTCTAAGAAGACAGGGAACAACACAACCTGATTATGAGAAGGAAAACATACAAAAGGTTTGACTGTTGACATTTCAGCATGTGTGGCTGCAGTGAGAACTTAACATAACAATGTTGGTGCCTCATTCGACCTTCTTACATGACTTCATTGGGCAGGGGTGCTTTTCCACAGGTACTTCAGTGCTAAACACAACATTTGTTCCATTATGAGCCAGGGGAACAGAGGTGATCTGTGTTCAGCGATGGTTTTAAGAAACCAGGCTCCTGCTTAGAGGTTGAGTTCGAGGCCTCACCCTCACTTTGCCCTCAGACGTTTCTCAGGCATCAGATTTAAAAAGCAAAGACAGTGACAGCAGCCTCGAGCCAGCGTCAGAGAATGTTTGAATATAACTTCAAACTAGGAGGAGCATCTGACTTCAGTGTCAAACAAAACTTTCATTGTGTGATCCAAAAATGAAAACTGGGTTCAAAGGTTTGCGGGATCACAGTGACATGCAGTGTTTCTAAAACCAGACGTGGTTTGGTTCATCGAGAGAGAAGCGGTCAGTTTGGCATAGCGGGAATCTGACCTTTATGGCATTCAGGACACAGCGGTTTAGTTTAACTCAAAACTAGTCTGCTACTTTCAATATTTTCAAGCCAAAAAGCCTTCAAGGGTAAATTATGATAACCTCTAAATGATCATATGTTGCTTGGCAAAGTGTCTGATAGAGTAAACAGTTTCACCAGATGCAGCCGAATCTAGCCGTGTTTGGTTTGGTTTGGTGATTTCCCACCATGAAGTTAGAGCACTGGGTTTGATTAGTGCCTCTTTCCCAAGCCCTGCCAGTACTTTAGATGACGTTGGTATTTTTAGCCTTGTGTTTTTCATTCAGCGTTTCTCATGAAGTGGAGATAGCAGCAAGCAGAGCATCTGATTGGCTCACAGTAGGGGACCACACAGAAACTCATATAAATTATGAATCTGCACTTTTATCCCCTTTTGTTTTCCCACATTTTTATTTAGTAAAGGAGTACAAACCCTTCACAATCAACTGTAGATACAAAGCTAAGAGACTCTCATTGTTGTAACATTTTATACTTTAATTTACAAAAAAATTAAAGTATAAATCTGATGATATTCTATACATTTCTTATCGCCAACACGACTCATGAAAAGACAAAAACCAACAATGGATTAATCAGACTTTAATACATCAGTGGGCCACACCATTGCACTGACATGATGACATGTTCTATTACACTGAACATGAGTACTGTAGTTTATTTTAAATTAATCCTGCTGCTATAAATACTCACTAATGCTGAACATGCATCCGCCGGTGAAAATAGTCCCCAACATGAGTAATATTTGCTACAGTGCCCAGCTGTTTTAGCTTAGATTTGTTGACAATAACAAAAATTATCTTCTGATAATCTTGTAAATATTTACAAATGTTTTCTCATTAGGTTGCGCCACCTCTCTGAAAAAAAAAAAAAAGAAAGAGTTTGCCTCAGAGTTTGAGATAAGGAATCCACAACCTCAAGCTCGAGCTGACTATAGACACATTCAGAGACGACCTTTGGCTAATCTTCCTTTTCCATTTACAGCAATCAGTACATGAAGTTCACTTTCAGCCGCTATCTACAGAATACAAGGGTGGTCTGTTATCTGCAGATATCAAAACTTAAACATTTAATTATCTCCTGTTTTCTTCTCAGCGACACATACACTAATTATCTCATTATATTAAGATACAATCAGTGAGTCTGTTATCATGTTATCTCCAAAGATTAAACACTATTTCCTATGATTAAAGCTGAAATATCACTTCCAGCTGTGAGATCTAATGTAACTGTTTTATATTACCGATAATAATAAAAGTTGACAGAATTATTTTGTTCAAAAGGAAAGATCACTATTGATTGAATGTATTCAAAAGGCTAAGAGGATCTTGAGAGGATGTCAGATATCTCCAAGTAACAATAAAATGTAAACTCAATCTGCAGATAATTGGCTTAAAAAGTAAATACGAACTCCACCACAGCAGAACACGTCCATTATAATCAACTGAGCACTGAAGCCACGTGAACATCACGCTGCTTATCTCTATTTTTACGTGGCTGGTCTAGTCATTTTTGACTCTGTGTAACTCTGCAGCCGTCCAACAGGTAAAAACTACATAGAACTGTGTTAAAAAGAAATGAGTACAATCTGTTTAAAGTGCTGTGAGGAGGGAACAAAAATTATGAACAACGGATCCACTCGTAGTTCTTATAGATAAACTTTTTAGAGCTGGAAAAATGTGTCGATAGAGTATTTAATCTGCAACTGTGTTCACAATAGACTAATATCATTAAGCAGCTTTGGGTTTTAGACTGTCAGGCAAAAACATTTTAAGACTCTAGCAAATTGTGGACGACAACTTCACTACTATCAAACATTTAGAAGAGAAAAACTATTATTATATTACTTGAAAAACATGACAAAACACAGCAGATTAATCAAATATTAAAATAATTGTTTGTTGCAGTCCTAAAAGTGTCTCGCCACATTTAAGAAATGCTGGAAACTCCCACAGTTGCTTTCATTGTACCATTAAATATTTGTGTATTTCCCATTTATTATATTCTGCTGTATACAGTTGTGTTGTATTGTGATGGCTCTGTACTTCCTGTCCAGCTTGAAGCCAACTTTGGTGCCATTGTTTCCAAATGATTGTAAATGTTATCTGCTACAAAAAGAAGAACAATAATCTAAAATAGATGAATCAAATAAAGACAAGAACTTTTCTGCCTGTTAATAATTAGAACTACATTTTTAAAAATGGCAGCTGCGTCTCTTCAACACTGAGCTGAACCTCTGAAGAACATTTCCTTTCAGGGGCAATTTGTAAAGTCACTCCAATCAGACAAGCTGGCATGAAGTAGAAACTGCCAATTTCCATTTGCAAAGCCTGGATGCCTGCTAATTATCATGAAAGCCCGCTGCTATCAGGTTCCACACACAGGCCCAACACTTAAAACTAATTGTTGCCTCAGGAAAAAAAATTGTGAATTTAAAAAGGCAAACAAACCACTTTGACTTTCGTAGAGCAGAGAATGAAAATGTTTGGGAACCTTTGAAAGGTTTCTCTTAGCATTACTGCTCTGATTGTTATCAGAGGTTATCAGCTTAGTGTTTTAATAAACAAACTTCCTCCTTAAACCAGCAAAGAAATAGCTCTACTTTTACCAGACATTGTTAAAGTGGCCAAAAATTCAGTAATTGAAAAATCCTATTTGGCTATAAGGTTGTGCGAGGGTGCAAATGTCAGTTCGCTCTCTGCAACCTGACGTCTGTATCTACAGCAGAAGGTGGAGTTCACGCTGAAGGAGATGTGCTTGATGCCAAACGAAGACAAAACAAGTAGCTGCAGCGTTCACGTCATATGTGATGGAGGGTAGAAAATGGGAAAGATTCCCATGTTTACAATAAACAAATGCTCTCGTTACCTGACGACTGAAGACAGCTATTGGTCATCGACGATTTAACACTAATACCATTTTGGCTTAATCACCTTAACAACAAACTTTGGCTGATACGAGGCATCCCCATTTGTTTGACTTTCATGCCCTTCCATATATTGAAGAGCCAAGTTTGACACATCGTAGCTTTCAGCAAAGTAAAAAGTTTCCCAGCTGTAATTACAACTTGGAAGTAGATGTAAAATTCCTCTTTGCAAGTCGCAAGGTATTGAGAGATGGGATAATGCATTGTTGGTTTTGGTCTTTTCTTAGGATTTGTTGACAACAACAAAAATATGGAATATCACCAGCCTTATCTTCTAATTACCTTTTAAATACTTACAAATGTTTTTCATTAGGTTGCAACACCTCTCTGAAAAAAGAGTTTGTGCTCAGCTTTAGAGTTTGAGATAAGGAATCCACAACCTCAAGCTCGAGCTGACTATAGACGCATTCAGAGACGACCTTTGGCTAATCTTCCTTTCCCATTTACAGCAATCAGTACATGAAGTTCACTTTCAGCCGCTATCTACAGAATACAAGGGTGGTCTGTTATCTGCAGATCACAACTTAAACATTTAATTATCTCCTGTTTTCTTCTCAGCGACACATACACCAATTATCTCATTATATTAAGATACTATCAATGAGCCTGAGATGCTCATATTTTTTTACAAAGGTCAATAACATGGCCAACATGTTATCTCCGAAGTTTAACACTATTTCCTATTATTTAGGCTGATATATCACTTCACTACAAGCTGTGATGTCTAATGTGACTCTTGTATATTACTGATAATAAAAAAAAAGAAGACCGAATTATTACATTGGAAGAAAAGATCACTATTGATTGAATTTATTCAAAGGCTAAGGGCATCTTAAGAGGATTTAAAACATGTCTGATATCGCCATGTAACGATAAAATTCAAACTCAATCTGCAGACGATTGAGTTAAAAATTAAGTATGAACTCCAAAATTACGTAAATCGTTTTCCAAAGGCAAATAAGCAATGATCGAGGCTCAGGAGGCAAATGGAATTATGAATGGAGCCACTGATAGTTATAGTAAATATAAAATATCCACAGCTGCAAATATTAGTTGATAAATAGAACATTTAATTTGGAACTATTTTCACAATGGAAAGTACATTTCCAAGCAAAATTGCGTTAACTTTGTGTCTTTTGTGTGGGAAGTGTGGGATTTAGCTACTTTTCGTTGTGTTGACACTACAGAAAACTAAATATCTTTAAACATCTTTGGGTTTTAGATCTAAAAATTATCGCACAAAACTATTATCCTATTAATGGTAAAACATAAAACACAATCAATTATGAAAATAATAGTTAGTTTAAGTCTTAAAAGTGTCTCGCCACATTTAAGAAATGCTGGAAACTATGGCCTACCTCCGTCTCCCACATTATACCATTAAATATTTGTGTATTACCCATTTATTATTCTGCTGTATACAGTTGTGTTGTATTGTTATGGCTCCGTACTTCCTGTCCAGCTAGAAGTCAACTTTGGTGGCATTGTTTTTAAAATTATTGTAAATGTTATCTGCTACAAAAAAAGAACAATAAACTAAGATAGATGAATCAAATAAAGACAAGAACTTTTCTGCCTGTTAATAATTAGAACTACATTTTTAAAAATGGCAGCTGCCTCTCTTCAACAATGAACCGAACCTCTGAAGAACTTCTCCTTTCAGGGGCAATTTGTAAAGTCACTCCAATCAGACAAGCTGGCATGAAGTAGAAAGTGCAATTTTCCATTTTCAAAGCCTGGATGCCTGCTAATTATCATGAAAGCCCGCTGCTATCAGGTTCCACACACAGGCCCAACACTTAAAACTAATTGTTGCCTGAGGAACAAAAAAAATTCTTGAATTTAAAAAGGCAAACAAACCACTTTGACTTTCATAGAGCAGAGAATGAAAATGTTTGGGAACCTTTGAAAGGTTTCTCCTGTTGTTACTGCTGTGATTGTTATGAGAGGATATCAACTCAGTGCTTTAATAAACAAACTCTGACTGAAAGTGTTAAAACTGCCCAAATATTCAGTACAATTGAATCCAGTGAGGTGATGTCAGCAAACTCCATAATATAACACGCTCATGTTTATCATCCTTTCTGATCTGCAATGATCAAAGAGAAACAGAAAAACATCTAATTCACTGATTGAAAAATTGTATTTGGCTATGAGGCTGTTGAATAAACTGGGTGCAAATGTCAGTTCGCTCTCTGCAACCTGACGTCTGTATCTACAGCAGAAGGTAGAGTTCACGCTTAAGGAGATGTGCCTGAAATTATCCTGACAAAAATTATCCTAATTTAAATGATGCCTAATAAAGATGACACAAGCTGCTGCAGTGTTCATGTCATATGTCCCACGAATTGAATTCTCTTCACAAGTGAGACTCTTTAAATTATGATTATATTCAGATGCATGAGCGCTGCATGAAATTACCAGTAGGAAGAGGTTGAATGAGATTACAGGACTAAGAATAATAGAAGCACTGTTAAGCTTTGCTAAGATAGATGCTAACTTGCTCACAATGACAATGCTAACGTGCTGATGCTAAGGACGGATAATATTTACAATAGTTACCATCTTACTTTAGTGTGTTAGCATGTTAACATGTGCTAACAACCTACATTCATACTGACAGAGAACGTTTAATGTCTTTATCGAATTTCATGGCAATCCATCCAATAGTTGTTGAGATATTTTACTAAAAACTACACACGTCAACCTCATGGTGACACTAGAGGACAGATCAGAGGATCACCAAAGTCAGTAGGATTTATCCTCTAGGGACCAAAAGTATCTGTAAAAATGTATGGCAATCTTTTTTTTCTCTGACTGGATCTAAACCTTGCCTAAAGATATGCGGACCAAGTCCTCTGCAGCCATTGAAGCACAATATGTAGCTTTTTTCAGCAAATCCAGCACACTGTCAAAACATGCTATTTTTTTTTTTTTTTAGTGTTGCTCCTGAGCCAAGCTTTCTCTCTTTGCTCACTTCATGTCACCACAGAGCGTTGAGTAACTCACAATCTTGGGGTGCTAAAATTAAAACCACTCGTAATACGGCTAAAAATGGAAAACGATGGCATGTATTTTATCAAGCAGCAGGACTCTGCATGAGCACACGGACCCATATTTAATTCAATTTAAATATATAAAACTATCCTCAATCTGCTCTGAGTCATAAACAGGCCAAACTCAGAACACATGATGGGAGTTTGTGTGATAGAAAAACTAACAGCATGTATATATTCCTCTCAGTAGTGCCCGAGAGGAAACGTCTAGAGTATCACTGTGTTACACTGACCTCCAGACACCCTGAACTTAACTTACAGACCATCTATTTTTGAGGTGAGGGCAGTAAGTCAAACCCCAGGGTACTGTTGCAGGCAGACAGTTTCCCTTGAGTGAGCTCCAGAAAGTCGTTAAAAGCTTAGCACAAATTAAAAGGGTGATTCCAGCACGACTTTCTGTTCATGTCTCATTAGTCCTGTGCTCATCGATATATCTTGGGGGTTTTTTTGGTACTTTTCAAAATCATAGAAAATCACTGTGTCTAAAACAAATTACAGTTAAGAAACTACACGTGTAAAATTGTGATGTCAAATCAGTTTCTTTTAAACATGAAGTGTTTAAACAAGAGAGCCAACTCATAGTGACATTCCTCATTAACTTTATTCCACATTCTTCCCATGGTTATTCCCCTTTTTATTCACATCACATGGTTACTCCCAAAAGGATTTGAGGACTACTCCCAAATACAGATGCACAAACCCTTAAACACAAAGGAGTGAGCAGTGGTTCTGCACTGAGCTCATCACATGTCCAAAAGGCTGAGTTCAGACACTCAGAAGAGAAAACTAGATTCAGCTGTTAGTATCTACAGTCCAGTTGTTGAGTCACTCCTTCATCACAACAGTTGAAGGGTTGAAACCGGGAAATAAAGAGCTTCAACTTCACCAAAACATTCGGATACAAAATCGGCTTCACTGTCAATGCTGCACCAATTCAACTGTCCATCTTATTCTCCATTTTCAAAAGGGGGCAGACAGCTTTGAAAACCCCCTCCTCCCACACCTTTCTAACATCCGATTTGGGGTGGGGGGTTTGATTGGCCAGCTGAGGGTAGAAAGGATGGAAAGGAAAGGAAGAAACCTCATGAGGAGCTACAGAGGAAGAATCAGGGTTTGAACTTCTACATCATGAAAGCGTTCCAGGAGAGTCTAAAAATATGTACAGTTATCAGAGTATTTAGATGGTATCATGTTTACCCAGCTCTCTGTAATGACTTAGCAGTTTGAACCAGCTGTAAACACTTCTGATTTCCAGCGTGGTCAAACATCGCATTGTACTGACTAGTTTTGACCTAGCATAAACCGACCCTTACTGTCACTCAAGAACAAGACCCCCTGAATACTTCAGCCCCAGACATGGAGATGCTGACCCTCATACCATCTGCTTCATACTTGAATGCAAACCGGCTGCACAGGTTGAGATCTTAGTCTGATAACGCCAACAGAGCGACAAAAAGCAGCACCGATGCAACCCAGGAGCATCAAATTCAGCTTCAACTTTCAAACTGTAGATCACAAAACGTCCACTCCACCTGTGCAAATGTTCCCTATCGCCAAAAAGACTGTTAATATTGGACAATCTGCAAAAATCCCCAGATTACATTCAATGACATTTTCTTAACATTCATGGCACCGATTCGAGGATTATTTTGGTCCTACAGTATCTGCTCATTGCAAAACAAAGTTTAGGCAAATATTGTTGTTACAGCAATCAAACTGTGGTAAAGATGTGTTTTTAGGTGAGGCAACACATGAGTATGGTTATGGTGAGATCTCAGTAAGGGTTTAAAAATAAAAATGTTGGAGCGCTTAGGTATCCAAGTGGTTACAGCGCATACCACATATTTGCAACCTTCCTGGTTCAAGTCTGGGGAAGGACCTTTGTTGCATGTAATTCCCATTTCTCTCTCCCCTTGTTTCATCTTAGCCTCTTCCACAGTAACAGTCCAATAAAAGGTAAAAGTTTTCCAAAAACAATGTTTAAAAAAAAATTAAAATGTTGGATTGTGACCAGACAGATTGTAAAGGCCACTCATCACTTCCTGTGTTAGCACTGAACATAAATCCACAGCTGTAAATGTGTCTAATATGAACGTACTTCTGAGGAATACTGGCTAATGAAAACACACTAAATTCAGTACTTTTGAGTCTTACTGTTGTAGTTTTTACTGCCGTGTCTCATAGAAGACGAGATTACCTTTTATTAGCCTGCTATTTTTAAATCAGCTACTGCAGGTCCAGAAACACAAGCAACATGCTGCTGTTGGATCCTGTAACACTGTCAAAACACATTAATCCACCATGTTAAATGTTTTCCAGGATTCACAGCTACAGGTAGTGATTTCCTGCATTTCACATTTTTAAAATCAGATTAAGTTTTTCTGTTTTTTAGTCTAGAAAAAGTTAGGAGTTCGGCATCCTCAAATCCCACCCATCATAGCCTCACTGAATCTTTTCTCTGCAGCTTATAAAAAATCTTGATGTGATCGTTGCTGCAGATCGTGTTGCTGCTGGTGGTCGTCACATAGAACACGATCTGCAGCAACGATCACATCAAGATTTTTTATAAGCTGCAGAGAAAAGATTCAGCTGAATCTGGCCTTGAAGTGACTCACTGAACAACTAACGGATTACCTTAATAATTGAAAACCGGGAAAACCTTAATAATTGTAAGAGAGTTACAGGATCCAAATGTCAACCCTTAAAATGCATAAATAATCAATATCTGCAACTATAAAAGTTAATAAGAAGCCTAAATATACTTGAAACTCTAAGGAATTTATGACTAGAAACTATGTTGAGATTATTAAGATAAGAACAGCACAGATTTCCTTCAGACTCTGCAGACACTGTAACATCAGCTGTGATCAATAATTCACCCTTAAAAAAAACACTAAAAAGGAGCTCTGAAACTAAAACACACACGGGACCCTGAATCGATTAGTCGTTTTCTGCAGGAAGTCAGCCAATAATCAGCTGATCAATGCGTATCGATGCATGTGCGCTGATCAATGCCCTCGGGCGGCTTTCTTACCTTGTGGCTTCGCTCAGTCCAGTCACACTGCAGCTTGTCATGACTTTCGGGGAAGCTAAGAAAAGTTTGGGAGGAGAAGAAGAAAAAAAAAAAACTCAGCAGTGAAGTCAAGTTACCAATAAAATGTAAAATCCCGTTTCCTGTTTGAGGCTTTGAAAATTAAACTTGATAATTGAGCTTGTGTATTTTGTTTCGATAATACTGTAAATGTCATCAATTGCGTTCTGTTTTTTAAAATGTCATTAATTTTTTTATCTGCAGTTTTTTCCATACATATAATGTGTAACAAGAGCAAAAAAATAACCACCTTCCCAGTTTCTACTAAAGTTTTCTTAGATATGGCTTTGTTAGCATGTTTGTATTCATTACGGGGGTCCAGGGGTCCTTGAGGGAGTACCAGGGGGTCCTCAACAAAACATGGAATAATTAATTTCCACTATAAAATGCATCCATAAATTACACATTACTGTAATAAAACATGTAAAAGAAAACATCTTCAGACAAAATCTTATCAAATGTGTATTCTTGGTCTTATTTGTGAGTTTGTGGGGGTCCAGGGGTCCTTGAGGGTGTTACAGGAGGTAACACAATGACAGAATGTATGACTATTTGATAATAGTTTTCATACACTTCCTGTAATAAAACATCTAAAGGCAAAAAAGTCTTTACAAATTGGGAGATTCCAGGAACAAATCCTAATCCTATCAAATGGGGGTCCAATTTTTGTCAGATTAGGGGTCCTTGACGTGTACTGAAACAGTATTGCTGTGTAGTTGTATCACAGGGTTATAGTCTGCTCATTGTGGAGAAAATACTCAGAATGACTTAAATACATATCCTAGATTTATTTTTCCTAATTTTGCTCTGACTAATAGGTTGTATTTGCTTGAATTGTATCTTTATCTGACACTCAAATTTTAAACAAACTGGCTGGTTGTGTTTCTTTTGGCTTTATAAAGTCAGAGAAGGCATGATTTTGTCTTAACTGCAGGACTTCAGTGAATCAGCGATGCTCCTCTCAGCCTTATTTTGCTGCTTGCTTCAAATTAAAAGCTAATGTTGGACATATTTTAAGTCCTATTTTAGAGTTTACCAACATGCATGAGTTGTTTTACTTAAATTGACTGTTTTATACTTTAAAGGACCACACCAGCGATATACCATACATATCATGGCTTCTTTAATTTCCCAACATATAACATAGAGGTTATTTTTAAATATACTTTTCGGTAACACTTTACTTGAAGGTATCGTCATAAGAGTGACATGACACTGTCATAACTGTTACATGACACAGTCCATTTTCTGATAATGTCACTTTGATTAATGTCAAGTTGTCAATATAAGGACATCCCAAACAAATTTAATGTCAAGTTGACATGACAAAGACAACTTCTGGTCATGTCACTTTGATTAATGTCAAGTTGTCATAATCAAGACAACCCAAACAATGTCAACTTGTCATTACAAAAACCGAATGACACTTAATGACAACAGTCATAAACGTTTATGACATTGACATAATATTTATGACGCGTTCATGACTGTGTCATGTAACAGTTATGACAGTGTCATGTCACTTTTATGACGATACCTTGCCTTATTTTTTCACTACAATTTGGAAAATCGCCACGCAGAGATTCGACCCAGAAACTGTCTGCAACCATGTCAAGAAAACAGATGTTCTTCACATTTTAGCAAGTTTGTTTGTACACTTTAGTGATAATGGTTGCCTTTGAGGAAAATTTAAAAATCCAAAATATTACAACAGATTTTTTAAAAACAGTTAGCAGTAATTTAAAGTAAATCTGACTCTTAAAAACTGGACTAAAACATGCACAATCCTTTCATTTTGTGTCCATTTATGGCACCGACCAGCAATATAATCATTCTTACAGACTATTATATGCTATCTCACAGACAAATGTGCAGTTTTTAAGGCTACATGTTAGCGTGTCTTTATGGTCATACATTTTGCTTTTACTCTGAAGGCAGACCGGTGGCTTCTGTACAAATGTCAGACTTGATTAAGCTTTCTTCACAGTCTGAAGGACTCCGTGACTAACAGCTGAATCCTCCAATCAGAGTGGAGATCCACGGTGACGACAGAGGGGCGGGGCATGCCTACCAATTTGGTCAGATGGCGCCAAAGTGACAAGAACCTTAATTACATTGTATTATATTATATTATGTTTTCTTCTGTTTTTCACTACAAAGTGTCTGACAGTCTGAACATCTCATATAAATCTGATTATAGCAGTCTGTTCATATCACAGACAACCAACGTGTCTTATGTTTTTAGATGTTTTGATTCCAGCCCAGACAAAGCTCCACTTGTTATTATAGAAAGAGGGAAAGTTTACTGCAGGGTCGGTCAGCAATTAGCTTCAACCATGAGCCAGGATTTTAAGAATTTTCTTTTTTCTTTTTATTGTTGGGCCGTTAACGGGTGCAGTGGAAATGCAATACCATATGTTTTATTTATTTTTTATTTCTTTAGTTCATTTAAGAATAAACTAGTTAAGAAATGCATCTGAGGAGAAAAAACAACATTTATAAATCTGTTCTGGTTACACTGGATAAAGTTGTGAAATTACATTAAACTTTAATTTCTTGTAGATTTATTAGACTTCAGCAGGATTCACTGTTCAAATAGCATTCACAACTATATTTTAATGCCTCCTCATGTGAGTGCAGTATTAGACGTCACAAAGTTATATTAAAAAACTGGTATTCACAGGAGCCTCTTGTTTAATTTGTTATTTACAGTAGATTTGTGAAAAGGTATGTAAAAGTTAATATGTAGACTATGAAAGTCAAGACTTTCATCAAGGGGCCAAATATTTTTGCTGCAGAGCCAGATTTGGCCCACAGGCTGCAGTTTGCCCACCACTGGTTTACAGCCTCACAAACTGCAATATGTGTCGTCCAGCAGCTGAGGGCGCTGCTGTATTTCAGGTCTAAGGTTGTCAGAGGGGTTCTGTACCTGAAACCAAAATACAAAACACGGTTTCATGTTATTGGAGCAATACATATTGACCTCAGAGGACCTCAGTGGTTTTCATACAATCATTAACTATATCCTTATTTAAAAACAAACTAACACAGCAATGACATGTTTAAAACTGAAGGAACTGTACATTACTGGAACAAGCAATTATAGAAGTCTGGATCTCTAGTAGGTACCACTTTGTAACTACTGTAAGTCCTGGAAATAGGCTGTTACAGGAACACATAATAATTATTATTATTATTATATTTGAACCCGAAATAATGAAAAGGTTAGGTTAGGTAAGTTTTATTTTTCCGATCATTTACAACATAAATAGACTTTCTTTTTTTTTTGCTTGAATCATTTTACTTATATAAATGTAAGACAGAATAACAAATTGAATGATACACTTTTACTTTAAACAGTCAAAGTGTATCATTCAATTTGTTATCAGTGACAAACAAGTGAAAATAATCCACTTATCTCACCATAATCACAAGTTATCATGTCTCTAGTCTAGAGGTGTGAACACAAATGTTGCAGGCATGAATTTTGGCATTTCCGTGTTATCATGGTGGGATGAGTTCAGGTAGAAATTTCACACATGCAGTTTTCTTTACTGGTCCTGACTGTGCATGTAAATGCATTGTCTACTTTCAAGGTGCCAGATGAAGTTAAGTTTCAGTTTAGTTTAGTTTGTTCCTCATTCAGCTTTTTCTCACTTTAGTCATGAAGTTAGATAAATACATTCTGTGCCACCTCTCTAATCTAGATCTGACCTATAAACAATAACTAAACAATAAATAAATAAATAACTGCTGCTGTGAAGTCTGACTGTGCAGCATCTGGTTCGTATCTGTTGCTCTGGGAAACAACATAAACTAGCAGAGAAACAGGGACATTTTTATTTAGTTTTAGTTTCCACTGCATCTGGCTGACGCTTTTTTAATTTTAAATGCATTTAATAGAGCTTATATTCAGCTTATTTCTTCTAGTTTATTAATAAGAAATTATATTAGGACTTATTTAGATGGAAATTTCAATAACCGCAACATACAAGGGCACGATTGTTTTTAAAAATATCTATTATAGAATATTTACTTTTCTTTGGAAAGGATTGTTATATTTTAAAGGAATTTTCTACATTTAAAAGTTCATCACTCATGCCTTTTGTTTGGAATGCTTTTTGAGTTCATATAGGATTCGTATTAAGCATCAAATTCAACATTACTTAAGCAAAAACATCTAAACTCAAGGTCCACTTTCTTGCTTTTTCCTGAGTTTCTAACTACATCTTAAAGGTCTTCCTCCCAGATTTCCTCAGCAGACCAAGGAGGTCTTCCTCATCTGATGCCAAATACCATCTTTAAACAGAAAAATGGGTTATATTACATTATGTTATCACATGACTGAAGCAAACTCAAACTGCTGAGATGAGCCCTGGAAAAAACAGTAAGTAGAGTTCAGATGTTCTCATATTGTTCCAACAGACTTTCTTCTCTTCCTCTAGCCTAAATTTGACTTTTTCAATGCCAAAAATGTCAAATGTCTTTAACCGAAGTTGAATCTCTGTGGATTTCACAGATTACCACTGAGTGAAACGAGTGAAATAAAAATCCCTGCAGCATTTCAGGATCAGATTACATCTTCAGTTCAAACTTTCATCTGCTGGGAAAACTGTGATTTATATGAGAAGCAGGAGCAGGGACGACTGGTAATAGCATAAAGCCAACTGACAATCTTTTTTAAATCTATGTGTTACATATGTCGTGGTGAATGAAACACTGTTAGTCCAGGGTGCAGACGTGTCGCTCTGCAGAGCTGTCAGGCAGGAAGTGTTCAGCTCGCCAGTGACAAGTGGGAACAATGCAGGGATTGGCACGTCACCATGACCCCAGAAACAACAGGACACCGTATATACATGAATACGCAATCTACGTGACACTATCAAAACAGATGATGCACAACCACTGTACCCAGGACAGGAAGAGTGGTGGGTTCAACAGTTTAATACTCGCTGGGGTCAAACCATCCCAGCCTGGAGAAAGTGATAAATGTCAATACTGCATACTGACATACTGCAGCTGCTCTGTGTCCATTAACACCGACACCTTGGCCATAGCTTTGTGGAAGTACTCAAAAGCTGATTATTTACATAATAATGGCTGATTATTACATTACTGGAGGACACAACAGCAGTAAATGGAAGAGGCAAAACATTTAATTTCATGCTGTTTTTTTGGTTACAGTCAACAAAATGTTCCACTGCGGAACCGTAAAATACTGAAACCTCTCAAATATTTCCACAGAACCAACTCTTCCATAAAAGTCATGTCAAACTCAAAGTTGCTTTGATTGATCACCTCTATGAATAGAACAGATGATCACGTCAATAAACACATCTCACCTCCAGCTGTCGACCTCTGACTGCAGCTTCATCATCTTACTGAAGCTGGTTACCGGCAGGAATGTGGTAGTTTTCTCTAAAATGTTGCTATTTTATGAAATAACAGGAGCAGTATACTTGAGTGTGGTCAGAGGTCAACAGCCAGCCAATGTGAGCTGCTGTCACTTCTCTTTGGGTTGGATGTCATTTTCTTTAAATTGATCATAAAGAAACCTAATTGGAAGACAAATCAGTAGTAAATGGAAGGGGTGACACTTTATCAGCCTTTATACATTTAATTTCATGCTGTAATACTAAGATATAATATGGACATTAAGACAGAGGAGTAAGTAACACAAATACTCCACTTCTTCTTACAATTTCTTGATCTTTCTTCTTTTGTAAAATATCTTAAAAACATTACAAATAAAGATCGACAAAAATAATAATCCACTGAAATAGCACATAGTTATTCCAGTGGAGTTTCACCTGTAGATAAAACTCCTGCAGTCTGTCACATCAAATAAATTAGAGACAAATAAAGCTCAGGTAGAAAGTAGCTGTAATATAGTTTCATGCACAGGTGGTACAGCCATGATCTTTATTAGGATTTTTACTCGTGATGTTGAAGTATGTAAAATTTGAAAACAACATCTTTACAGAATATTTTTACTTTGTGGTATCGCTGCTATTTAATTAAATTTACTTCAACTGCTTTATCAATATGTGTTATCTGCTGGCAGCCTCTCAGCTCCTGGTACGGCTGCTGAACACAACTTTTTTTTAACGTGTTCACCTCCCACTGAACGTAGCAGTTTTCTGATGGACCATACAGATGGAGGAAGTTTTTCTTTGGAAGCAGCAAGACATTTAATGGCATCTTTTTCCTCCAGGTCCGCCTGACCTCCGGTCCAGAAGGTCACACTCACAGTGAATCAGACGAGCCCCGAGAGGCAGGCCTCATCCTGCCCAACCCTGATAACTGATGAGGCTTTTACTGCTGTCAGCTAAACTCGTCCCCACTGAAACTTTAAGTCTTAACTTTAACTGCAAAAACAAAATATGGTCAGTCACATTAATCCTGAAAGCAGGCATGTTGGTTTTACTAATCCAGAGCAGTTTACCAGACAAAGTAGAGAAGAAATAAAGTATTTCTGTTTCTTTTAACTTCTCAAAACAACTGAAACATCTAGAGCTATAATAATTGATTATTTTGTGATGATTAAATCAAAAGAAAACTAATCTTGCAGAATTCATTACTGCTTTTTTTTAAACGTTATAGTAACTTGAACATTTTGGGTTTTTGGACAGTTGATCAGACAAAGTGACACATTTGAAGACGTCATGTTGAGCTCTAGGATATTGTGATCAGCATTTTTCATGGTCTCCTGATGTTTTATAGATCAAACACATTGATTGATCGATCAAGCAAATAATTGTCAGACTAATTGGTGATGGAAAATAATCCTTATTTGCAGCCCCTCATGAAAAAAAAAAGCTCAACGTGCAGCACTGTGCTGAAAGGGTTAATAATACAGCTGCCATTTTCCTGCTTTGAATATCAGCTGTGTAGTGAAAATTGAGTCTAGAGAGCCACAAATCAGGTCACTGACTATTGATCAACAGTTATATCATGTCCAGCACATTTTTATGGTCCTGTGTGTTTTGAGACAGTAAAACTATGACTTACTATCTCTTTACATTCCACTCAAGGCCGTGTTGATAAGAAACCTTACGTATACGTTCAGGTTGTAAATTTATTAACACAAACACTGAGCAACTGTTGGTCTCCACCCTTCAGCCAAGTTCCAGTGTTCTCCTCTTTATCTCACTATAAACTCTGTTGGCAGCAAACATCAACATTTTTCCTCCAAATGCACCATGGGAGCTGAACACTTCTTACCATTAAAAAGGGGCGGCTGCTGTGATTGAGAGCTGGCACTGCTGCTCTCTGTGAGTCATTATCTCCACGAGTGAGATGGCTTTTATTTACAGTGAAACATTCACAAAGCCAGGAAATTATCACTCTGGCTGCTTCTTGTTTACTCCGCCCGTCTGTATAAGCAGCACAAAATCTCCACCAGTAGGCCTGCACAGATCTCTCTACATAGGCAACTTTTGGTTTATTTCACAGGAAATTTTGTCTGTAAATTTATGGATGAATTGCAGCTAAAACTGAGCCAAAGGAGATGCATCAGATAATGGAAGATGGATGTGATTTGGATGCTCAATGGAAGAGATTACAGCTGTTTTAATTCCTCTTTTCTTTTTTTGGCCACTTGGGGCAGCAAAACAACCTATAAATTCTCACCACTCACCACAACAAACACTTGTATAAATTATAAATCCAAAAGATGGTAACTGCAGAGTCAAGTGATCACTGCGTGGGCCCATTACCGTGAGCAACTGCTGTATTGCTATATATGATTTGTAAAAAGTGATTTAATCCATCATTAACATAAAAATAGTGATTAGTGCAACTTTAAATAGAAACAAACTGTATGAAAGATAAAAGAGATGGAACTTATTGCTGATTTGGATCCCACTATAGTTACATGATGACTGCAGCTCATCATCCTGGTGTCAACATGGAGGTATTAATGAAAACTGTACATCTAACATCCGCACCAACAATACTCGACCATATTAATGACAAACACTGAGATAAAACAGAAGCTCCAAGTAATACATCTGAGAGATTTGATCACAAATCTCAAATAAAGGCTGGATAGATAGAACTAATACATATTTTAAGAGAAAAGCTAAACAAAAATTATATTTAACTCATTCCATCCTTGCGTGAACAGATTCATTAAAATGCATTTTATTACTTTCTGCAGTTATGATGATAATTCTTATAAAACACAACACTCATTCTCATTTTTACACTTAACCAGATAAAGAGTTATTTATAGTCATCATTTGTCTTAATATCTGCTCACAGGTGACATTTTACACCTTTTATTTTTGTTTTTGACCCTTCATCATCAATCATCAGTGACTCTCTGGTTTTAATTCTGTTTTGAAGGCAGTTTGATGTTGCACATGCATTGACCTGAACAGCTCGTACTGAAGTAACCCTAACCCATGGTACCCTGTAGAAACCTTTGTACATGGTGACCAACCCAAGTGGAAAAACAACGTTGAGGCCAAACACCAGCAGCTCTTCAGAACAATAACCTGTAAAGTCATTTCCCCACCAAGCGGCGAGTGGTACTGACAGGATGGAGATACGAGGATACCTGTCCGTCAGTTCTGAGTACGCATCAAAGTCCAGAGAAGCTGGCAGCAAAACATGTTTTCTTTACTGCGGGAGAGTCCAGAGCCAAGCAGGAAGAAGTCATAAACACATTTGCATCAGCTTCAAGGCCCTTCGAGTAAAGAATCAATTGTTTAGTGTGAGAAAGAAAACAAGTTTATTTACAAGTAAAGGGGTCATAAAAGTATGACTGCAACAAGGGATTACTTTCTCACCATAAATCTGTGGGTTGATTTTTCTACTTATCAAAATTAATTAAATATATTAATTTTAAAATATATTAAAAATATATAATTAAAAATGTCTTTGAATCTTTTGAATCTTGATGAAAGACTTAAACAATGAATTGATTATCGTATCGTATCCTGCTAATCAACTAATTGGCGCAGCGTTTCAGCACATAAAACACAGATGAATATTTACAGCTGCCGTAATCAATATTTTTTATATAATAGTAGATTATTACCTGATGCTGCTGCTCCTCTCAGCCCTACATTTTAGCATCTTTCAGCTGCATTCGTCTGACGCGAATTGAGCAGCAAATCTACATAGAAAATCTATGTAAATGGCACGATAACACGCGATTTCATATCAGGCAGAGCGAATGAAGCGTCTGAAGCGGCGTGAACATAGACTGTATATAAAATGGATGTAACATCCGTGAGGTCACCCATTGGTTTGTGGACTGCTGCTTGGAAGCGAATAGTTTCGGATCCGGGCAGCGCCATCTTGAAAATTTCCGGTGCATACCGGGTAAAAAATAAACACGGATTCTACTTATATGGGCATCAGGAGGAGCAAGAGGCCCCCTCCTGAACCTGTGAACCAATCAACCTGTCAATCACGACGTAGCCACGCCCTAATGCATACCCTGCTTTATCGTCAAATATCAAATCGGGGAGGCCAAAATTTCACAAATAAACATCATACTGCATTGAAGAAGGCTTTAAACTAGCGATTGAGATCATAAACACATTTTGAAAACGTTTACTGAGGTTAGAAATCAAGTGAGAAGTTAGTGAATTCTCCATTGACTTGTATAGAGACGGAAGTCCTTTTGACACCAAAACGGTCGCCCCCTGGTGGCCTTTTGATAGCGTGCAGTTTTAAGTTACTTCCGCGTTTGGCATCATTTCAGAGGAACTCCCTGCTTGGGCGTGAATAAAGTTGGAAAAATTGAACGTTTCAAGCGACATCCAATCAGCAGCGAGTTTCTCCGGACGTCACATCTGTGACGCAAGCACGAATGAAGCTAATGAAGCAATGATCCAAAAATGTATATTTATGATCAAGCGGCGCGATACAAGTGATTTTTTCACGTCAGATGCTTTTGGTGTGAACCTGGCCAACACCAATCAACAAGCAGACATATGTTTCCCCGAGGAGCTGGTGGAGACCAAAAACAGAGCTAAAAGAGTTATTGATATTGGACTTAAATTCACCAGACACACGGCTCCAAATAAATGCTAAAGCTGTGAACACGTTCAAAACATGTCAGTGCGTGTTTCCTTCTTCGTCTGCTGCATGCAAGTGGCCAAAAATATATTATACAACAAAATATGTGTACTAGATCAAGATCAGTGTTTTATTAAATGTTAGATATTCATGTCTAATATGATGAACGTTCATCCTACAGAAAGCTGGTGTGATATTACATTTTTTTTGCAATCTTATGTTATTCTTTTGAGTCTAGTTTTTAACAAATAGTTTGAGTGTCCCTTGACTTGTCTTCACTTTTCTGATAGAGCCGTTTCCACTTTAACAGAGAGAAGAAAACACATTTTAGCGTATTTGACTATATAAGTAAAAGTTCCTCTGATTTAACACAATAGATGTGATATAGGCTGCAGCGCCCTGTAGAGTTTTCTTCTTAACAATCATTTCTATTTACATTCAGTGTGATGTATTGTATGGATCCCTTAACAAATCAGATTTGTGTGAATAATTTAAATCGTGCATTGTTTACACCCACGTTTGCTGGTGTGTTAATGGAAAGGAATGTGTATTGCTTCAACCACGTGTATGTGCATCCACGTGCGTGTGCACAAGATGCAAACAAAACAGAAGCCTGCTCATAAAACGTTGCTTCACTGTGCAACTATGTCATAAACACCCACTGGGTACCTTAAAACTGTCACAATTTTAGTGTTTGAAATTCAAAAACTGACATTTGACATTTTTATTACCTAAACAAAAAACACAACTACTTTATGGAGGATTACGACTATGTGAAAACAAACATAAAAACATTTGAATAATCATACAAAAAGTATCAAAATTATTTTCTCAGATTTCAAAAATGAATCTCTTAACTCGTCTAACTCAGAATAATTACTGAGTGAAAATCCATAAATCAGTGCTCAGAGCTCTTTCTACGCACACGTGGTGACTGATGCAGTTCTCACACACCTCGGG